>NC_068422.1:65696312-65996312 GCF_023373465.1 Oncorhynchus keta
ATACTTCAGAGGTACTTGAACATTGTAATGCTGAAGGCCCTAGTCCTTTCCCATTGGAAAAATACACAATGTATATACAGCAAGCTAGCTTTGATCGTAACTCTTAAGCATTGGGTCTCCCTAGTGGCGCAGCGTTCTAAGGCACTGCATCACAGTGCTAGAGGCGTCACTACAGACCCTGATTAGATTCCAGGCTGTATCACAGCCGGCCGTGGGAATCCCATAGGGCGGCGCACAATTGGCCCAACGTTGTCCAGGTTAGGGTTTGGTCAGGGTAAGCCGTCATTGTAAATAAGAATTTGTTCTCAACTGATTTGCGTAGTTAAATCAAGGTTAACGAATTAACTACAAAAACTCAAGGTTGAATAGCATAAATAAAGTCCAACAGAACTATTGTGCTTTGATTATGGAGCTATATGCTCAAGTCCTATGCCCAAACTTTGATAGTTTCATATTTTATATATAGAGCACAGAAAATAGAGACATGCGTTTGTTGCTTTCATGTTTATGATCTGTGTAGCTACAATCCAGTCTCTTTTGAATGTGTTTTTCGAAACAGCTGAGAACAATTTCAAAAGCAATGTCTTTCTCATGTGAAGGTCAACGGAAGGTGACATAAGACCTAAGGATGTGTTTGATCATCATCACCACAATGATTAAATGAAGTCAACTCATCCCACAGCTGAACCATGGAGCTAGTCTAGACCCAGTAGCTTAAGGTAGTTACTGGGCAGGGGCTAGGGCAGGGGTGTCAAACTCGATCCACGGAGGGCTGAGTGTCTGCGCATTTTTGTTTTTTCCTTTCAATTGAAAGAGCAATATGTAACTTTTTGTGCGAACCGACCAAATTCTCATAGAAATGTGTGTTAGAAATCTGTCATTCTCATTGCAAGCATGTCTAAGAAGAGGTAGATATGTTCTATGTGCGCTATTTCTATGCTTCCCTTGCTTAAAGTTGCAATATGTCACTTTTTGGGGCGAACCAACAAAATTCACATAGAAATGGGAGTTATAGATATGTCATTGTCATTGAAAGCAAGTCTAAAAAGCTGTAGATGTGTTATGTGTGTGCTATTTCTATGCTTCCTGTTCGTAAGTTTAGCTTTTGTGTCTTTTACTTTTGGTTTTGTACACCAGCTTCAAACAGCTGATAATACAATATTCTTGGTTATGGAAAATATATTTTACAGTGGTTTAGATGGAACAATGATTATCTACGCTATACTTGCTTGTTTTGTCACGTAAACTGAAATTAGGCAAACTATTTGAATTTTAGCAACCAGGAAATGGCGGAGCAATTTCTGCATAGTGCATCTTTAAGCACTAGTTCCTTACTAATTAGTGACCTTAATTCATCAATCAAGTACAAGGGAGGAGTGAAAACCCGCAGACACTCTGCCCTCCTTAGAATGAGTTTGACACTTGTGCTGTAGGGTGTATGTATCAGTCAGTGTGCTAGTTGTGATGCTGTGTTGCTCTGTACCATTCAGCCCCACAGCACATTTGTTTTACTTCCTGTGTTCCAAGGTCAAGGACTTATAGCACTGCTGTCAGGTATCGCTTTTCACTGACTACCCAGATAGGCCATGTTGATGATGTAAAATAGTCATTTAGCTTTTCTAATGTCCACTTACCGAATCATGTCAAATCTAATCATCCATATTGTTTTTGATAATTAGTTCACCTTGTCGACACTGATTATCTTAAAATGTGTATCTGGCATCAAAGACGTATAGGTCATCATTATTATCACTACTAATGTACCAGTGCTTCCAAAATACCTACTGTCCTATTTGAGTGAATGGACATGCTGGGTATGATGTGAACCGCATGGTGAGGACAGTGGACTTAAACTGCCGCTTTTCAAAACCATTAGCGCTATTGCGGTGATGATATAACTATATCCATGTCTTTTAAAATGCGTCAATGCTGAATCAGAGACTATCCATAATAGATGTTTAGGGGCGAAAGCTCCAGGATATCATAATGTTATGTATTCACTACCCAGTAAAAGCAACCTTGTCTCAAAGCATTCCGTATTATTCTGTATGGAAATCCGAGACACTCCATTTAGTATGATATGTTACAAATTACAATTTGCAAATATATATTTAGAATTTCCAAAACGTATGATATGTTACAAATTCTAGCTAGGTGGCTAATGTTAGTTAGGCAAGGGGTTAGGGTTAAGTTTAGGAGTTAGGTTAAAGGGTTAGCTAAAAGGGTCATGGTTATGGTTAGGGGATGGGTTAGCTAACATGCTAAGTAGATGCAAAGTAGCTAAAAATTAGTAAGTAATTGAAAGTTGCTAATACGCTAAAATGCCAAATTTGTCCGAGATGACATTCTAACTCGCGTTATACGCCCACCAATCCACCCGGACCAACCACCCTACTTTCGTCTGTCTTATGTAACCATAACATATCAGACTAACTTGAGTGTCTAGGACTTACATTTACTATGTTACGTCTAGTCTATGAGACCAGGCTTGTATAAGACGTGTGGATCAAGAACCACGCTGAGGTTGTCTGTAAAATGCTGTGATGACCTCTTCAGTCCTCTTCAGATTCTCTGTTTCTGGACAAATCTTCATGTAATATTCATAAACTTCACCTCTCGCAAGAGTTACTGCTTACATTATTTTTTTTAAATATTAATTTTTCTTAGAGTTGAGGCCTTGTTTGTTGTAAGAGTACACAAGGGATAGGACAAACAGTGTTTGAGTCTAAGCTGCTCAAAATCTTGCTGCATTACTCCACAATGGCAAGGAAAGCAGTCCATATTTGCACATGAGGCAAGTTTATTTCTGTTTCGTTGGAACACATAGTTCGCAAAGTATTCACTCTAACAAGGACTCTTCTGTGTGCTTTAGTCTCATGTAGATAGGTTAGTAGAGTGTACCACATAGAGCTTCTGCATGGTCCCTCTGCATGGGCCAGTTGATCCAGAGGTACTGTACCATGATCAGTGCTCCATCCATAGCCTGTATCAGAGCAGAGAGTGAGCACAGCTACAATGCCATACCATCCATCTGAATGTAAGTCTTTCATTCTTAGAAATCTACTCCAGAACCCCACAGGACTTTCTACGCTGCCACTCGGCTGTATGAATGGAGTCCCCTCTTCACAGCTGCTATGTACAGTAAGACTCTGGGATTGTGGTTGTCAGATGCTCCTCCAGATTGAATGCAGTGTGTGTGAGTGAGTGAGTGAGTGAGTGAGTGAGTGAGTGAGTGAGTGAGTGAGTGAGTGAGTGAGTGAGTGAGTGAGTGAGCACTCTGGTAGCTTTGAGAGTAAATCCCTGGTGTGCGTGGGCTGGGATGGTCAGTAGCGGGGGAGTGAAGAGGTCATGGGAGAGAAGCCCAGGCAGCTTCCAGCCTCTACATCGGGGCTGCTGCCCATCAGCCATCATCACGGGGCCAGAGCAGGGAATGTGATGCCAGGCAGGGCACTGAGGGGAGGCAGTCCCCAGGCTTGTCCTAGAGGTTTTTGGTTTCGGGAGCCATTAACTTCAGTGCCCATGAATACATCAGCATGTGTATGGCCCTATCACGAATCAACAGAGATAAAACAGGCCTCTGTGCTATTCTCTCTTATCTTGCATCTCTTCTGAATCTGTTGAGACACAGTCAGTGGTACCAACATACACAAGGCACTTATTATATTGGTCTTATGCTCTGTTTGATGCTCATTGTTTTTCTTTGAATTCAAAGTAAAGAATGTTTCTTCTTGTGAGGAGCTTTGTTGCGTTGTGAATAAACGGTAACAGCAGAAGATTCGACCCTGTCTTGTTGTCTTTATAGAATCACCTCTCAAAAGACCCATTTCACGATCCATACCATTTACTGCTCACAAAAGCAAAGGAGATGTGTATCAGTGCAGCCCTGAGGTCTAACTTTATGCAGGTCGAAAGTGCTTACTATACATGCCGTGACATTACTTGAATAATTAATCAGCTTGCAGAAGGGAGGGCTAGGTAGTCAGCACTATTGTATTGCAGTAATGTCACTAAATCACTCTATACCCAGAGCTCTAGTGCTGCTGCAGCTGTAGTTGGAGCCATTTCAAATAATGTTTACAGAGCCAATTACAAACCTTTAGGAGCTTAATCATGATTTCCCTACAATCTTTGACACAGAGTTATACCACTTCCTCTCTCGCCTCCTCACAGCTTTCACATCGCCTGTTTGATTCCTAAACTCAGAGGGCTATAGCAGTTTTAGGCTGTTTGACTGTGGGACCGGATATGAGTATAACGGTTATAGATTCCCCAAGCAGCAGCCGCATAAATGATCCGTTGTGACGGAACACCCTCCAGAAGCCCCGATCCTCTCCAACATCTGGATTCCCGCAGGCTGGGGGTCTGTGGGGGGATGAGTGTAGCCCTGGTCCCTGGCGGTTCTGTTCAGCTAGCGGTTCTCTTCAGAGGGAGAGTGTGGCGGTGCATGGTAGAGCCGAGCTCTGGCTGAATAATGGAGGAGTAGGACGGATGCTCCATACCTCAGTCCCCCAGGGGTCACATGACATTACACCCAATTATGCACACTTGCCTTGAATGCTACTCAACCCAACAGGGAAAAGTGTCCATTAAAGAAATGAAGAGAAAAGGGAGAAAACGTAGCGATCTATCGTGTAGTCAGCTGTGTCTCTGCTGTCTCAATGCTGCTGGCATTGAGCTTTGTCCATCCATTTTGAAAGTGTGTGGTGTGGTGGTGATTGTGTATGTACGTATTGTATGTAAACACTAATGTGGTGTCTCTGTCCCTCTGTCTCCCTCTGTGTTCCAGGGTGACTCCCACAGATGGATTGTCAGGGATAGGTGCCACAGGGATAGGCACCGCGGCTTCATCCGCTGCCATTACGGAAGCTCAGGATTCAGCAGAAGCAGCTGCAGAAGATGCTGCAGCTGCTCGTGCCGCTGCTCGTGCCGCTGCTCGTGCCGCTGCTCGTGCAGGTGCTATGTGTGGTTCTGGTGCTATAGGAGGATGCAGTGTAATGTTTGCCACCTCCACACTCTCGCTCCCCATGACCCAGGGCAAGCCCTCCCTCCGCAGGATCAAGGGCCGTATTCACCGCAGCAAGAGCCTGGACAGCATAGACCTGCTTGACTCCAATGTAAGTTCTAAACGGGCTGAAATGTGTGTGTTTGCTTTCTAATTATAGTTTACTGAGGACATGGATAATGTGTCACCCTAAAAGTCATGGATAATATAAATTATCGTAATGCTGCTTAAATGCTATTCTCTAAACCCCCTGCAGTTGGTCATGAATCTAAGCAAACTCTTTAACTATTACCAAAGGTACTGAAGAGACCTTTTAAAAGGGAAATGGTTTTCATCTTTCCCTGACAAAATGTCAAACCTGATGACTATCTTTACTGTACAAATGGGCTTTTCAGTTCATGTAAGTGCCTACAGGTAAGTTCAAATAAGTGCGTACAAGTTAATATTCATAGGGGTATGTTATTAAACTAAATCAAGAATATTGTCATGTAACTTCATGGTTATCTGGGGACAAATAGTACATTCTTCACCATCAGCAAATTAAGTTGATATTTTACCCCTTTTTAAAATATTTGTAAATAGGGCCTGCTACCTTTTAACTGTTAGGAAAGATACAACCACCTGGCTGCATTATTTGGTTCCCTTAGGGAGGTTTTCTAATGGAGTGTGGTGTAAAGCAAAGCTTTGATCTCTGTCCTCATACATGAAAAGCAATTGCTATATGAACCGATACAGGCTGAACTGATTTCTATAGGCTCTACTATAGACATATATATCACTGACAATTGGAAGCCTCCCACTTACTCAGTGATAGTCTGTAAGTACTTTGCCTTCAGAAATGATTCACACCCCTTGACTTTTTCCACATTTTGTTGTGTTACAGCCTGAAACTAGAATGGATTAAATATCCCTTTGAGAATGGTGACGTTATTAATTACACTTTGGATGGTGTATCAATACTTCCAGTCACTACAAAGATACAGGCGTCCTTCCTAACTCAGTTGCCGGAGAGGAAGGAAACCGCTCCGGGATTTCACCATGAGGCTAATGGTGATTTTAAAAGAGTTACAGTTTAATGGCTGTGATTGGAGAAAACTGAGGATGGATGAAAAACAGAAGGAAAAGAAGGAAGCCTGTACAGAATAAAACATATTCCAAAACATGCATCCTGTTTGCAACAAGGCACTAAAGTAAAACTGCAAAACATATAGCAAAGAAATTAACATTATGTCTTGAATACAAAGCATTATGTTGTTTGGGGCAAATCCAACACAACACATCACTTAGTACCACTCTTCAGATTTTCAAGCACAGTGGTGGCTGCATCATGTTATGGGTATGCTTGTCTTCCGTAAGGACTAGGCAGTTTTTGAGGATAAAAAAATTAACAGAATAGAGCTAAGCACAGGCAAAATCCCAGAGAAAAACTTGGTTCAGTCTGCTTTCCAACAGACACTGGGAGACAAATTCACCTTTCAGCAGGTTAATAACTTAAAACACAAGGCCAAATATACACTGGATTTGCTTACCAAGACGACATTGAACGTTCCTGAGTGGCCTAGTTACATTTTTGACTTAAATTGGCATGAAAATCTATGGAAAGACTTGATGTCTAGCAATTTTTTTATTAGGCATTATGGGGTATAGTGTGTAGATTGATGTGAAAAAAAATCTATTTTATCCATTTTGAATTCAGGCTGTAACAACATGTGGAATAAGTCAAGGGGTGTGCATACTTTCGTAAGGCTCTGTATATAGTTATTATGTGGCCCCTCTCAGAGATGGCACACCATTTATTATAGAAAGCTTGTACGGAAAGGGAAGCAGTGCAATGCAGCCTTGTTAATCATTCTCAGCGACACACACACACACACACACACACACACACACACACACACACACACACACACACACACACACACACACACACACACACACACACACACACACACACACACACACACACACACACACACACACACACACACACACACACACACACACACACTCTGCCAGAACACCTTCAGTTATGCAATATGTGACTTCTGTCAGTTTACCATTGAGTTCTGTGAAACCTAAAGCATTCCATATGTCCCTGGCTGACTGAGTGAGTGATTTATTCTTCTAAAAAAGAGTAATCTGATAAATAGTAAGCTGCTTGAATCAAGCTCTAAAAACCATGACAACCCTGGGAATCTGCAGTAGCTGAGAGCAGCTTGGCTTGGCTGGCAGTTGGTTTCTCCTCTCTGGTCATCTCATATGAATTGCTCTGAATGGGGAGAGGGGGATGGGTGTCGGAAAAGCAACCACCGGTTTATGAAGTGAGAGCATGCCAACTTGCCACTAATGCATAATAATGCTGCTTTTTAGGGCCACTGGAACACACAGGACATTTCATGCATTCAAACAGCCAACTCTCTTACATAGCCAACATTTTGTAACATTCACCTTACATAAATACACACAGATTTGCACTTCCTTTAGATGTAACACCTGTCATGACACATCTTGTGTTTACTGCGCCACCCTCACTAGAATCCCCTTGATACAAACACAGACTCAGACATTACCCAGTGGAAGAGGAGCCTAAACTAACAGCTGTATCTGCTTATTTAGTGTTTTTGATGAGGATGTAATTGGGAGATCATGTATTTTGGTAAGGGCTCATAATTTGGCACCTCCACAGCAGCCGGCCTGTCCTCATGTGTCTGGGTAGGGGCTCATTATTCGCCACCTACACAGCAGCCGGCCTGTCGTCTGTGCATGAGAGGTACTCATTATGACTAAATTTAGAAAAAGCACCATTTGCATTTTACAGAAGTTAATTCATTATTGATGTGGTGGAGCTGGAGGTGGCAGTAATGGACCAGCTGTTGGTCTAGGTGGCACAGAGCAGCATGGCTATCCTGACTGGATACACATTCACACATGTACTGTTAGTTTTTCACTCTGTTTGTCAGAACCTAACGGGCAACTAGTGAAAGCTCAAACCAGGTATTTATACTCTCCTATTAGACTGAGCCTCCTCCTTGTACATTTAGACAGCCAATACATATTTGTTGCTAGGTAGGAAGTTAAGTGATGTGTGTAATGGAACTGTTACTTCTCCCTTCATCTGACCTGACCTCGCCCCCCATTCCTCACTAATCTACAGCTATCCAATCAGTGACCGCAGCCAAGTGATTGCCTTTTCCCTCACTTAGTAACTTTCCAGACCCATACTTCTTATCCAACCTACATTTGTAGTTATTATGGATCCCCATTAGCTGCACTCTTCTTGGGTTCAGCTAAATTAAGGCAGTTTATACAATTTTAAAAACATTACACTACATTCACAGATGTCACAACATACTGTGTGTCCTCAGGCCTCTACTGCACCACTACCACATATCTACAGTACAAATCCATGTGTATGTTATCGTGTGTGTGTGTGTGTGCCTATGTTTGTGTTGCTTCACAGTTCCCGTTGTTCCATAAGGTGTTTTTTAATCTGTTTTTTAAAATCTAATTTTACTGCTTGCGTCAGTTACATGATGTGGAATAGAGTTCCATGTAGTCATGACTATGTAGTAATGTGTGCCTCCCATAGTCTGTTCTGGACTTGGGGATTATGAAGAGACCTGTTGTGGGGTATGCATGGGCGTCCAAGCTGTGTGCCAGTAGTTTGTAGCTGTGTGCCAGTCGGTGCATTCAACATGTCATTACTTCTCATAAATAAAAGTAGTGATCAAGTCAATCTCTCCTCCACTTTCAGCCAGGAGAGATTGACATGCATGTTCCTAGGCCGTCATTGAAAATAAGAATTTGTTCTTAACTGACTTGCCTAGTTAAATAAAAGGTAAAATAAAAATATGTTTTGACCATGACAGTTTACAATATAGGGTTACTCCAAGCAGTTTTGTCATCTCAACTTGCTCAATTTCCACATTATTTATTACAAGATTTAGTTGATGTTCAGGGTTTACTGAGTGTTACAATGCTTTTAGTTTTAGAAATATTTAGGGCTAACTTATTCCTTGCCACCCACTCTAAAACTATCTAAAGCTCTTTGTTGAGTATTGCAGTCATTTCAGTCGCTGTAGTAGCTGTATAGTGTTGAGTCATCCGCATACATAGACACTCTGGCTTTACTCAAAGTCAGTGGCATGTCGTTAGTGAAACATTTAAAAAGCAAGGGACCTAAACAGCTACCCTGGGGAATTCCTGATTCTTACTGGATTATATTTGAGAGGCTTCCATTAAAGAACACCCTCTGTGTTCTGTTAGACAAGTAACTCTTTATTCACATTATAGCAGGGGGTTTAAAGCCATAACACATAAGTTTCCAGCAGCAGACTATGATCGATAATGTCAAAAGCTGTACTGAAGTCTAACAAGACAGCCCATTGACCCCACTATATACATTCCTCATACATGTAATCATTAACTTCTAGTATATCAAGTATTTAAAGCTCAAATCCAGAAATACACATGCACTAGTGTTGCACGTTATAGTGAAACTTCTGTGCTTTTTTTATTCTAGAACATGAAAAATGGTTTGGTACTCGAATATTTGTTACTTTCGGTACTTCTATCAAACGTGTCTCACGTCATCTACTGATTGAGAGTGTATCAAGTCTGTCTATCAGCGCAGCCGATGTCACCATAGCGCGAGAGCCCCGTGCCTGGTCAACTTCCTCATTGCTAGCTCTAGCCTGCCATGAAGAACCACTGAACTCACATGGGATTCTGGGCTGTATCACCACTTATTATGTATTGAAGTTAACACACTTGAATAATGCGACACGGCAGAACTTTTCCCAAAACAATGTCCAGTACATGCTAGAACACTACAATGCAAGAATATTTTTGTAGGCTACATTTCCTTGCTAGCTTACAGATGAAGCCAACATCAATTCACTAGAGTACCTTGTTTGTGATAATATGCAAACCATAACGCAAAATATTGCTGATTACTAAGCTGATTGTCACCAAAAACTGTATTCATTCACTTCGTCTTCCCCCACCTCATGTCTCTCCCAGTCAAGATTATCTTTGCTCGAGCCTTGAACGGACTCTGTGTGTGTGAATGACGTCATGGGTCTTAAAGAGATTGCTTCTTCTATACAAATGTTGCTGATCAGTATAATAAAATAAGTCCAAAATCTGTAGCCTCGTGAAATCAGCCAAAACAAGATCAGTAATTTAATACATGCACACACAATACATCCAAACTGACAGAGCTTGAGAGGATCTGCAGAGAAGAATAGGAGAAACTCCCCAAATACAAGTGTGCCAAGCTTGTAGAGTCATACCCAAGAAGACTCAAGTGAGTAAAGGTGAGTAAAGGGTCTGAATACCGAATGAACTGTTGTTGTTTTTTCTCTCTTTGTCAGTTCTCTGACATTTACCTCTCTCTTTCAATGTCATTTGTGATAGTGATATGGTGCTCCAAATCTTTCAGTGAAGAACACTGACTGCCAGCATAGATGACTGCCAGGCTAGGCCTTGGGCTAAAACCTCCTCCTCCAGCTTGAGCAATAGATATTTCCTCTGAATTACATGTAACATCTGAAACATTCCCCTCCTATTGGAGGAGCATACGACCCCTGGGAGGGAATACAAAAAGGGAGATAGAGAGTTAGTTATGTGGTTTAAATGGTTCGCTGTGGGTATTCCTTTTACACACTTCTTCAATGTAAGGGTGTCCCATCGCTAGCCAAGGAAACCTCAAAATTGTGTTCAGTGGAGCCATACAATCACCCGGACATAAAGGCCTTGTATTGTGTTTATGACTGAAAAACCGGAAACCTTCCTAGGGCCTGGCTTGCAGGGTATAACAGGAAGGCCATTGAGGCTCTGGAGAACATGTACCCTGTCACCCAGACTGTAAAACACTCTTTAAGCCTGATAGATGAAACAAAATTGCACACTCACCAATCAAGTCAAAATTAACTCCAGCCGTTAAAACTGTAGGCCTATATGAAATTACAGCATTAATAGCACTGTTCAATATGCATTTACGTGAATTGTGAATAGACCTAGGCTACATCTTGAGTTACCCATATTATCAATAGATTAACCATTAAAATAAATGATTACCATTATGTTGTTTTGTAGTTAGATTGCTAAAAAACGAAGTCTAATTGATTGTATGATTGTTTAATTGATAAACATTGCAGATGTAATGATATTGAACTCAAAAGATCTGTCTGGATCAAGTGCCATTCTGTGATTTTGACTAATACGGCTTCTTTGTTTTGCTGTGGTATCATTTTGGTTTCAAGTATCGTGATGGTATCGATTATTGTGATACTAAACCTGGTCTCAGTATCGAAGTAAAAATTCTGGTATCGTGACATCACTTACACAGACACACATGTATGGGTGCACACACACACTGTCACGTTCACCGTCTTCAAACTCCCTGTCATAAATGAGTCAAGGTGCAGCGTGCATGTAATTCCACATCTTTAATCGAAGTGAAACCTTCACAAAAAAAAACAGGTAAACAGAAACCGACCGTGACGCAACCGTGGTGCACACAAACACTCACAGAAAACAAATAATTACCCACAAACACAGGTGGGAAGAAGGCTGCCTAAGTATGATTCCCAATCAGAGACAACAATAGACAGCTGCCAAAGAAACAGACAACAGTTAATTCGGTATTCAGACCCTTTACTCACCTTTACTCACTTGAGTCTTCTTGGGTATGACGCTACAAGCTTGTCACACTTGTATTTTGGGAGTTTCTCCCATTCTTCTCTGCAGATCCTCTCAAGCTCTGTCAGTTTGGATGGGGAGCGTTGCTGCACAGCTATTTTCAGGTCTCTCCAGAGATGTTAGATCGGGTTCAAGTCCGGTCTCCGGCTGGGCCACTCAAGGACATTCAGAGACTTGTCCCAAAGCCACTCCTCTTGTCTTGGCTATGTGCTTAGGGTCTCCCCAGTCTGAGGTCCTGAGCAGGATTTCATCAAGCATCTCTATGTACTTTGCACCGTTCATCTTTACCTTGATCCTGACTAGTCTCCCAGTCCCTGCCGCTGAAAAACATCCCCACAGCATGATGCTGCCACCACCATGCTTCACCGTAGGGATGGTGCAAGGTTTCCTCCAGACGTGACACTTGGCATTCAGGCAAAAGAGTTCAATATTGGTTTCATCAGATTGGAGAATCTTGTTTCTCATTTTCTGAAAGTCCTCAGCTGCCTCCAAGCAGGCTGTAATGTGCCTTTCACTGAGGAGTGGCTTCCGTCTGGCCACTCTACCAAAAAGGCCTGATTTGGTGGAGTGCTGCAGTGATGGTTGTCCTTCTGGAATGTTCTCCCATCTCCACAGAGGAACTCTGGAGCTTTGTCAGAGTGACCATCGTGTTCTTGGTCACCTCCCTGACCAAGGCCCTTCTCCCCCGATTGCTCAGTTTGGCCGGGCGGCCAGCTCTAGGAAGTGTGTTGGTGGTTCCAAACTTCTTCCATTTAAGAATGATGGAGGCCATTGTGCTCTTGGGGACCTTCAATGCTGCAGAATTGTTTTTGGTACCTTTCCCCAGATTTGTGCCTTGACACAATCCTGTCCCTGAGCTCTGACATGCACTGTCAACTGTGGGACCTTATATAGACAGGTGAGTGCCTTTAGAAATCATTTTCAATCAATTGAATTTCCCACAGGTGGACTCCAATCAAGTTGTAGAAACAGGATGCACCTGAGTTCAATTTTGAGTCTCATAGCAAAGGGTCTGAATACTTATGTAAATAAGGTATTTTTGTTTTTTATTTTGAATACATTTGCGAAAGAAAATCCAAAAACCTGTTTTTGCTTTGACATTATAGGGTATTGTGTGTAGATTGTTGACGTTTTTGTAATGTAAAAAAAATCAATTTTAGAATTAGGCTGTAACGTGAAAAAATCAAGGAGTCTGAATACTTTCCGAATGCACTCTATATACCAGTGAAATTTGGATTAGATATTTCTATAGAATGTACCAGATGTGTTTTTAGTGAATCTACCTGAATTGAGGGATCGGAGATAGAGAGAATGGAAGGGAATCAAAATGATTCTATATGGTTTCCTATTCAAAGTGGAGTCATCCTTCAATCAGGCTACTCTTCAAAGACACTCAAGAGAAGATATTCATAATAGTATCTCCATCTCTCCTTCCTCGCTGCATCACTTCATGTTCTCTCCCCATATTTCAATAGCGTCCCCTGCCTTCTAGGCACTATCCCCTCTCGTTTTCCTTCTCGGGACTATCACAGGATAATATGAGACCGTTTTCATTTCACCTCAAGAGTTCATAGCCATTGCATTAGCTTCTTCACATGCAGTAGCTGCATTAGCATTATTGTCTCCCTCATGTAGCCGAGGACTATGAACGGTCTATGAATGGGAGTCAAAAACATGAATAATAGATTAAGAAAATGATCTACTCCATAATGCAGTGTTTTTCTTGCCGTTCCAGTTATTTTTGTAAATGTTAGCTGAGGAGAAAAAAAGGTCCTTTAGTGCTGGAGCCTCCAGAAGGTGAATGCTGTAAGAAGGGGGCAGTTTGGAGATGTAACTCACCTGGGAATACTGTTATTAATTATTCAGGGAAAACCTATGGCTCTCCCATTTGTCTTCTAATGCAAAGAAGCTGCCAATGTCTGATGCAGAGAGGATCGATTATATAGAACAATGCCATGGAACTGAAACAAACTCTGCCAAAGACTAATGAGCTGAGAGGGGAGATTTGTGATCACTTGATGACTTCAGGTATACAGTACTTACCTTTGGACAAAGGAGCACCTTTGGTTGTCTAGAAATGTTCCACCTGTCATTGAGCATTTAATTACTTGTCTGTACTGTACATGAAGCGCCTTCATTTAAACCCCAAACAACCACCGCTCCCCGGCCGCTGATGACGTAGACGTCAATTAAGGCAGCCCCCCGCACCTCTCTGATTCAGCAGGTTTGGGTTAATTGCCTGTGTATGATAGTTAGGCGGTACAGTAAACAGAGGCAGAGCCCCTTGGTAAACACAGTGTAGTGAGATGACTGATAACTGCAGCGGCCTTTGTGTGCAATGATTTTATTCTGCAGGTGAGGACTCCCTGCATACTCCAGTGAGAGAGCTAAGTGCAGAGAGAGAGAGACAGAGTGGAGAGAGATGAGGAATGGATGAGAGGGAGGGGTAGAGATTATGACATGGATACAGTTTATGAGGGATGAGAAAAAACGGGAATAGATTAAGATATTTCCCATGTGTAGGCAGACTCACACACTCATCTTATCACTCACAACTCCCACATGGCGGGGACTTTGTTCTTAGAAAACAACAGTCAGTGGAAAAACTGCAATGCATATAAAGGCTTTTCGTACCCCAGGGGAACCATTGGTCTTGTGTGTGCTTGTATGAGTGTGCAGACGTGTGCACTTGATGATGTGTATGCACTTGTGTGTGTTTGTGAGTGTTCACCTGTCTTACAGGTGTAAACATCTAGAATAGGAGGTGTTAGAACTACCCCACAGTAAGCTGATTATTGCTGAACAATCAGTCCAATTAACACAATGGAGCTTTACGCTTTGGGGTCACATGCATCTCTTAGTGCAGATCACTGCGCTGATACACTGCCAATAACCCCAGTTAGCCTAGTAAACTCAGTCAGTCACTGTAGTCTGTCTGTGTTGCTTTGGCTAATTCTGTCGTGTCAGAGGCCCAGCTGTGGAGCAGTCGGGTGCCTCCTGCTCCAGGGTAGCACAACTGCACGCTTCCAACCTCCTGCATACTAACACACACATTTATGAACAAGAGTATATGCATGCACATGATCACACACACACTACCTTTGCCTCACACGCAGCCGATGCCAATTTCACTCAGGTCTGTTTTTATCATAATATAATAAATATAGCTCATGGAAATACACTAGATCTATGAGGATATCATTGCATTCATCCTTGTCTGGTGCATTAGGCGTAGATGAAGTGCTTGGTGTCTGCTGAACACAGGAGAACAAGCACAAAAATAAACAAACAAACTATGGCGGGCGGCACATGGAGTCTGGATTAGCTGGCAGCCTTTCAAATTGACCACAGATGCTCGTTACTGTGCTCCGAAGCCTCTAGGGTCCCTGCAAATGCATGTGTTATTGTCACTGATACCTACCTAACAAGTGGTGCATTATTAGGCTGTAATCACGTGGTTTGTAACATTGAGAAAGAAGCACACAGGCACATCACACCTGCATTTCACACACACACACACACACACACACACACACACACACACACACACACACACACACACACACACACACACACACACACACACACACACACACACACACACACTAGAATGTCCTGTGGATAATACTATCCATAAACATAGCCAAACCCTTATTTAAAATTGTTTTCAATTGCTTTGGTGCTATTTTCACAAGTATGTGGTGAATTATTAGTACAAATCTCCAAACTGGTTACACTTGCAACGCAGCAAGTCTCATATTCAAAATGTTTTGTTTGTGCATTCATTTTGTTTGAAGTCATCTTTCACCACAAAACCATTGATCCAAAGATTACTGTGAAATATCATACACACGCACGCTTATACACAAATGAGCAAGCCTGCGCTCATCTCTGTTGTGTTCAGCCATGTTAGATTCCCTCTAATCACTTTTACACAGTGGGATTTTTCTTGAATTCATTCATGGTGATTTAAGATGGATTTGACCCTAACCCTGTGTCCAAGATTATCCTTACCTATCTGGCAGCTTCATTAAATAGTTCTTGCAAAACACCAGTCTCAACATCAACAGTGACTCCGGGATGCTGGCCTTCAAGGCAGAGTTCCTCTGTCTAGTGTCTGTGATATTTTGCCCATCTTTATCTTTTATTTTTATTAGCCAGTCTGAGATATGGCTTTTTCTTTACAATTCTGCTTAGAAGGCCAGCATCCCGCTGTCACGTTCTGACCTTAGTTCCTTTTTTATGTCTTTATTGTAGTTGGTCAGGGCGTGAGTTGGGGTGGGCATTCTATGTTGATTTTATTTCTATGTGTTTGGCCTAGTATGGTTCTCAATCAGAGGCAGGTGTCAGTCGTTGTCTCTGATTGGGAGCCATATTTAGGTAGCCTGTTTTCTATTGTGTTTTGTGGGTGGTTGTATCCTGTGTTAGTGTTTTCACCATACGGGAAAACACACACATGTTTTGTGTGTACTTTTTATTTTATTTTATTTTGTTCAGTTGATTTAATAAATATATCATGATGGACACTTACCACACTGCACATTGGTCTGATCCTTGCTACTCCTCCTCTGAAGAAGAGGAATTCCATTACACCCGGAGTCGCCTCTTCACTGTTGACGTTGAGACTGTTTTGCGGGTACTAGTTAATGAAGCTGCCAGTTGAGGACTTGTGAGGCGTTTGTTTCTCAAACTAGACACTAATGTACTTATCCTCTTGCTCAGTTGTGCACCGGGGCCTCCCACTCTTTCTATTCTGGTTAGGGCCAATTCGCACTGTTCTGTGAAGGGAGTATTACACAGCGTTATACGAGATCTTCAGTTTCTTGGCAATTTCTCGCATGGAATAGCCTTCATTTCTCAGAACAAGTATAGACTGACAAGTTTCAGAAGAAAGCACTTTGTTTCTGGACATTTGGGCCTGTAATCAAACCCACAATGCTGATGCTCCAGATACTCAACTAGTCTAAAGAAGGCCAGTTTTATTGCTTCTTTAATCAGGATAACAGTTTTCAGCTGTGCTAATATAATTGAAAAGGGGTTTTCTAATGATCAATTAGCCTTTTAAATGATAAACTTGGATTAGCTAACACAATGTGCCATTGGAACACAGGAGTGATGGTTGCTGATAATGGGCCTCTACGCCTATTTAGATATTCTGTAAAAAGTCAGCCGTTTCCAGCTACAATAGTCATTGACAACATTAACAATGTCTACATTGTATTTCTGATCAATTTGATGTAATTTTAATGGACAAATGTTTTTTCTTTCAAAACAAGGACATTTCTAAGTGACCTCAAACTTTTGAACGGTAGTATATATCAAAGAGAACAGCCCTTAAGTGTGCTCCACTGCCAGTGCTCCTCCATACTGCATATTATTCCCTGGAGGTGCTCTACCACCGCAGTGTTGCATGAGCTCTCATTACAGCACTTATAGATGTTTCCTTTTTAATGACGAAAAGAGGAATCCATTATGTGCTTAAAGACACCACCATTTCTCACAGAGAAAAAACAGACGCTGTCTCTCGCTCTCATGTTTCTGATGTTTGGTCCTTCCTCTCGGTGTAACTATTCATTTCTAATGGTGCCGGGAAGGTCACGACAGGCAAGGAATCAGAGCCGAGATTCTATAGATAGCAAGGATTTTCACTCATGCTAACAAAATGGCCAATAATATATGCCTACACTAGGCTACTGTCAATACAATTAGCAGTAAACATTACTTGTACAAGTTAAACTTCTAAATAGATAATTATATTATTGTGGAAGTGTTTATTGCCCAACGGCATCACAAACTCCCACAGCAGCGCTTTCAAAATGCGGCAACAAAAAATGTATGTTTCCCCAATAAAAAGAACCATCCAAAGCACTGTTGTGTGCTGCCTGACTCCGGTCGTGCCAGTCATGTTCAAATGGGTTAAACTATCTCCTATTAAAAATCTGCCTCATCACCACGTCGTTGCCATGACAATGTCTGTCAAACATCTTTATTTCCGATTATATTGTAATATGGCCTAACCCTAGTTTGAACCGTTTGTTCTGCCTCACTGAGCCTCTGTACACTGAGACCCACTTTGCTCTGGTCCGTGGTATTGGCCTCACCCCAGGCTCTGTCACAAAGGGTAATATAAAGATGTTTTATTCATCTCCCAGGGGATGGCCTTGTTTTACTTGTTGTATAAGAAGGGAGGGGATTGTGCAGCCATAAAAATACTTCAAATATATTTTCAGTTTGAGTTATTGTACACATTATTGTGAATATGCATGTTGATATGGTTAATTCCATTTGTGCAAATGTCAAATGTTTTCCATACCCGAGTGTGTGTAAATGAGGACCACAGCAGGGTGAGAAATAAGATGGATCCCTTTTAATAGGTTCGCCGGTCTCTAAAATGTTCTTGCCATGGCATGCCCAAATAAATGGATTCTGAAAGCTATGATTTGAGGCTCCCCCAGTCTGTTTCCATGGCAACAAGGTTTGCTGCAGTAGTGAAAAGAAAGGTAAAGGGGGATACCTAGTCAGTTGAACAACTGAATGCCTTCAACTGTGCTTCTACACCTGCATTGCTTGCAGTTTGGGGTTTTAGGCTGGGTTTCTGTACAGCACTTTGAGATATCAGCTGATGTACGAAGGGCTATATAAATACATTTGATTTGATTTGAACTGAAATTGGGTCTTCCGCATTTATCCCAACCCCTCTGAATCAGAGAGGTGCGGGGGGCTGCCTTAAGAGGAACCAATCTGGGTAGTTTTTATGAAGAGTGGGCAGTTGGGGTGTGCTGCAATGTTTACATTAGATAAGCTCCCCAAGTCGATGTGCTCTGTCAAGAAGGCTGAAATGCCTTCGAGTTAAAATGGGCATTTATTCTCATTCCAAGCCATGGCTACATTTAACTGGGCCATTTGGCTCTGCATACCCTGTGATGCTGCTGGGTTTTAGGAGAATAGGACATATGAGACATTGGCTACAACTGAAGGGTACAGTGGTTGTTCTCTTATTCAGTACGCCAGCGAAACATCATTTTAGATGCACTTCAACATACTGTAGATGTATAATTACCTCCACCCCAAGGGCTTTGACACCTTAGCTCATGACAATGCATGTATCTCACCTATGAAATGATCTTTGCATATTTTTTAAAAAAGACAGTGGGAGTGCATGATGAAGTGAATACAGTAACAGTATGCAGATGAGTGCTGCAGCAGCAGCCTCTGTAAAACCTGAAGTGGAGCTAATGTCTTTGTCATCTGCATTTCCGCACCATCTATACTGTGAAATGTTCCCTCTCCTTTTTTTCACCATTTCCTTTAAATGTGTAATGTACACATCATCCAGTGGCAGTTCCAGCCGACGCTGCAAAACCACAAATACATCTCCCTCCTCTCTGCTCTCCTCTCCCTCCTCTCCTCTCCCAGCCGCTCTGCTCTCTTCTCCCTCCTCTCTGCTCTCCTCTCCCAGCCGCTCTGCTTCACTCTTGGGTTTCTGATTTCGCATTTGACTTTTACTTTCAGTAAGAACTAAATTGACCACCAGAAATGTGAAACTTTGTATGTAAGCGACCTGCCCCCAGGGAGGTCAACGGAGACCCTGGCAGCCCAGAGCTTTGTGGTGGTGTCTTTTAGAATAAGTGGAGAGAGGAAGGGAAAGGGGGAGAAAGGGAGCGGTAGTGGTTTAATGAGAGCTGACGGGTGCAGGAGTAGGCATGTAGAGCAAGGGACCAGCGCCAGGGGAGGGAGGTGTTTTGGCCCTAGGTGTCTCCCCTTGTCTGGGGACTCTCTGTGCTCTCAGGGTGGATTCGTCACCGGCCGGGCCACTGCCTCCACTGGGCCCCATTAGGATTAAGGCTGATATTTCAGGACACTAGGGCTAGGATACCTATGGAGAAAGGGAAGTGATGTCCTCTGCAGCACATAGCCTACACAGTTTGCTAGGCTCTGATGGCTTATCAGCCCAATTCCATTAAAAAGGGGAGAGTGACACATTTTCCAGGGTTTCTCTTTTTGACAGAACATTTTTACATCGTTTAAAGTAGAGAAGGCAGTGGGAAGAACCTTTTTTTTTTTTTACAATGTTAAAACCCCTTTAGTCGATTGACACATCTACGTTACATAACAACAAAATCCCCATCAAAATCTGTCAGTTTCAACTAGAAACATTTTTTTGTTTTTTTCGTTTTGCATTTGGGGATTATTTATTTGACTGTCCTTTTAGTCATTCATGAATGTGTTATTTAATGCGCAGAAAGTCAGTTTTTTCTACAGTGCATTCACAAAGTATTCAAACCCCTTGACCTTTCCCACATTTTGTTACAGTACAGGCTTATTAAAACATTTTCCTCATCAATCTACACACAATATCCCATAATGACAAAGCAAAAATAGGTTTTTAGAAAATGTATTAAATGTATGTATTAAAATGTATGTATGTATTAAAAATAAAAATACAACTGAAATACCTTATTTACATAAGTATTCACACCCTTTGCTATGAGACTCGAAATTGAGCTCAAGTGCAATCACAGTGGTTGTCGAGGGTGCAACAGGTCAGGAGTACATTTCAGTTGGCTTTTCATAGCCGATCATTCAGAGTATCTCTACCACTCCTGCTGTCTCTAGAGAGTTGAAAACAGCAGGTCTGGGACAGGTAGCATGTACTGTGAACAGGTCAGGGTTCCATAGCCACAGGCAGAACAGTTGAAACTGGAGCAGCAGCACAGCCAGGTGGACTGGGGGCAGCAATGAGTCATCAGGCCAGGTAGTCCTGAGTCATGGTCCTAGGACTCAGGTCCTCAGAGAGAGAGAGAAAAAATTAGAGCATACTTAAATTCACACAGGCCACCGGATAAGAGAGGAGAAATACTCCAGATAGAACAGACTGACCCTAGCCCCCCGACACATAAACTACTGCAGCATAAATACTGAAGGCTGAGACAGCAGGGGTCGGGAGACACTGTGGCCCTGTCCGACGATACCCCCGGACAGGGCCAAACTCGCAGGATATAACCCCACCCACTTTGCAAAAGCACAGCCCCCACACCACTAGAGGGATATCTTCAACCACCAACTTTACATCCTGAGACAAGGCCGAGTATAGCCCACAAAGATCTCCGCCACACCACAGCCCGAGGGCGCCAAAGGTGCTTCAAAAAAGTACTGACTAAATGGTCTTTATACTTATGTAACTGTACATCGAACAGTTTTGTTATATTTCAGTCTTATGTGACGGATATAAGTAAGGGATGTACGCACCTTGGAAATAATGGACGAATCGCCGAGTCCCTTTGTGGAGTTAATTTTTCCAAGGTAATGTACAGAACAGAAGCGGGAATCCAGCTTTTTTACCACCATTGCCAAATAAAACAATATGAAACACACATTTGCCCATAGAAATACTTGTCGTTGATATTTACATTTTTCTAAGAAAATTCATACTTTTTCAGTCGTTAGTTTTTTATGTTCCCTTTCCATGCTCAGTTGCAACATTCTTATCGCTTGCTTTCAGCTAGCTATCTTGCAACGGCTACATAGTCACTACCTCTGCAGCCAGAATAACAGCAACATGTATTCCTTTGCATTTGTTTGAGCTATGTTATCACGCTTATACAACATTTACCAATGAAAACAATACTAAGCACACATGACAACCGAAAACAGCTGATCAAACTAGAAACACGTGGGAGGATTTGACAGCATTGTGCCACAAGACTGCAACAGTTAGGGACCAGAGAAATTAATGTTCATCACTCACCACGTTAAGTCTCCAGAAGCTCAAAAAGCTATGTTTTTTCATCGTTGGAGCTGCGTTTACAATGTATCCAATTTAAGTTTGTGTAGTTGTTGGTTTAGCATTCTGTAACTTTGTAGTAAGTACGATCTACATGTGTAGGCTCATATTGCATCATGTCCGGTCTTTATGTCCATTCTATACTGTGGTGGCAGCGTAGCCTAGTGGTTAGAGCGTTGGACTAGTAACCGGAAGGTTGCGAGTTCAAACCCCCGAGCTGACAAGGTACAAATCTGTTGTTCTGCCCCTGAACAGGCAGTTAACCCACCGTCATTGAAATTAAGAATATATTCTTAACTGACTTGCCTAGTTAAATAAAGGTAAAAAAATATATAATAATAATAAATAAAAAAATACTGAACCAAAATATAAACGCAACATGCAACAACAGATATAAGCTTTTTGTGCTGGAAAATTTCGGCAATCTTTTATTTCAGCTCATGAAACATGGGACCAACACTTTACATGTTGCATTTATATTTTTGTTCAGTAGAGAATGCCTTTCTAGCCAATCAGAAATGTGTATTTAACAATGCTGTGGTATAAAGTGTAATATTGGGATGAAAACTCAAATTGTGTACATTTTAACTCGATATCTCAAATGGTACAGGTGTATTCTTTTTTTTGTTGACCATAACCACGTGTGTGAGGTGTATACTTTTATTTCAAAGTAGATTTGTTTGAGACTACCAAGGAACACTTTGTGTGACCCTGATTTAGCCCACTGCAGTAAAAGGTTTTAAGAGAGAAAGTCTACCAGTTGGATTGTATTGTAACCAGACTAATTTAGGTTTGGGTTCGATAGAGTGCATTAAATATCTCAATGTTGCTACTGAAAGAGTTTAAAGTAGGCGAACAATTGGGGAAAGGTTATGAGAGGGATGTTTCCTATTTTCCCCTCAATGGTCTGCAGTAATGAATTTCAGGGTAATCTAAAAGGCTAATCGACATCAGCAGGACTACAACTCAGTGTCTCAAACATACACAGGCTGTCCAGTGCCCTGGTGTCAGTGGCTTGGGGTCAAAGCCTATGGGTCAGAGGTCAGCCTACAAAGAAACATTTCAGCTCTGACCATCAAACACTTGCAGATTTATGAATCATGGATATGAATGAATGCTCAATTATTTTAACAATTGAGACCAACTGAAACCCAAGTTAACTTATTATTAATCAATGATGTGCAATTACTTTTCATTCATACATCTCATTTTTATTTATTTGGTTGCATTTTCTATGGATGAGTTTTTCTGACATTAAATTATATATACAATTGACATTTTTGATACATACAATTGACACTCACATTAAGCATCTCCAATCCAAAATTAAAACTAGAATCGGCTTCCTATTTCGCAACCAAGCATCCTTCACTCATGCTGCCAAACATACCCTCGTAAAACTGACTATCCTGCCGATACTTGACTTCGGCGATGTCATTTTCAAAATAGCCTCCAACACTCTACTCAGCAAATTGGATGCAGTCTATCACAGTGCCATCCGTTTTGTCACCAAAGCCTCATATACTACCCACCACTGCGACCTGTAAGCTCTCGTTGGCTGGCCCTGGCTTCAAATTCGTCGCCAAACCCACTGGCTCCAGGTCATCTATAAGTCTTTGCTAGGTAAAGCCCCGCCTTATCTCAGCTCACTGGTCACCATAGCAGCACCCACCCGTAGCACGCGCTCCAGCAGGTATATTTCACTGGTCACCCCCAAAGCCAATTCCTCATTTGGCCGCCTTTCCTTCCAGTTCTCTGCTGCCAATGACTGGAACGAATTGCAAAAATCACTGAAGCTGGAGACCTATATCTCTCACTAACTTTAAACTCCAGTTGTCAGAGCAGCTCACAGATCACTGCACCTGTACATAGCCCATCTGTAAATAGCCCATCCAACTACCTCATCCCCACACTGTTATTTCTTTTTTTCACCCCAGTATCTCTACTTGCACATTCATCTTCTGCACATCTATCACTCCAGTGTTTAATTGCTAAATTGTAATTATTTCACCACTATAGCCTATTTATTGCCTTACCTCCCTTATCTTGCCTCATTTGCACACACTGTATATACACTTTTTCTCTATTGTGTTATTGACTGTATATTTATTCCATGTGTAACTCTGTGTTGTTGTTTGTGTCGCAATGCTTTGCTTTATCTTGGCCAGGTCGCAGTTGTAAATGAGAACTTGTTCTCAACTAGCCTACCTGGTTAAATAAAGGTGAAATAAAATAAAACTGCTATGTCTCATTAAAATGTGTATGATAATGACAGAGAAATTCAACACACACAAACACAAACACACACACACACCAAGCTACATCCTGCTCTGCTCTGGTAGACAGCTCTGGTTGTATGTCTCAGAAGTGACTATGGAGCTTTGCTTCCTCGTAGTTAAACAAACAGTGACTCCGTACCAGTATGACATGGTTTACTGGGCTTGTAGCAGAGTTACCAGAGAGTCGCTGTTTCAACAGTAGAATACTTCAACTTTCTTTGTATGTAATGTTTACGGTCTGTTAGTCTGCACCTCGTATACTTTCTGGGTGTGTGTCTCCAGCTCCTACCTGACTAAAGCCAAAAGGTTAGCAGGATTATGCAACCTCTGCTGTGCACCTATGTTGTTATGTCTATTTGGTGTGCTAGGTGTCTTTTAAAAATGATTCATCTGAATGTGAGCATATTGGCAACGCAATGCAATATTATAAGTCTGTGAGAGAATAAGAAACCTCCCGTGAAACATTATTCCACTACCCCCCCCCATTCACTCACAGACACACACTCCAGTAATAGATCTCGAACCATATCACAGTGAGAAAATAGCAGAAAGCAGCTTCTCCACTCGAGGGCCAATCAGACCCACAGAGATCATTTAGAGATGTTATCCTGCAGAGGGCAGAGTTTTACTACTTGTAAATTTGAATATGCTGCTCAGAGACGAGAATGCCCCCAGCCCTGAGAGGACTGTTGCTGCTGCAGATTCATCTCCCAACAGACTGACTGATTATTCACATTTTTGAATTGCTGTTTTTGTTGTCGGTGAAATGTAAATGGAAGGGTAACTGTTTCCTCTACAGAAGACATGCATGTTTGATGTCTCTTTTAATGTCTTTCTGTTCACCGCGGGGGATTGTGTGGGAAAGAGGATGTTGGGTGATACAGAGAGAGAGAGAGAGAGAGAGAGAGAGATGACAGGCTGTGAACAGAGAGCGGCTAATTCAACGAAGCTCTCTGTGAGGTGAACGAAGCGACAGGCTTATAGCAGCCATTAAAATCTGCATAGAAATGTTATTCCATTACTTCCTCATGCAAAGGGGCCCTGCTGTGAAACATGGAGTAGAGAAGATAGCGCCCGGTGAACCATGGCTCTGTTCGTACCATTCTCCCAGTCTGATCCTCTTCAAGCACCTTCTTCTTGCAGGACTCTCGTCGCGTGGCTTCTCACTACAGTAATTGCCCGGGCAGAGCAGATGCCAGGAGATTTAATTAACTCAAATCGACATTCCAGTGTGTGCCACAGAGATTTTTTTTTGCCAAGCAGACTACTGGTAGGGATCTTTAGAGCATAATATAGAGGAGATAGAGTATGTTCCTATTCTACTTCAGGGTGATGAGAAACTGGTCTCTTTCAAGTCGTATTTCTCTGATAGAGCCAGAGAATGGGAAGGACAAATAATAAACGTTGTATTGTCACGTACTCTAGATAGGTCCAGTGAAATGTGTTGTTTTGCAGGGAAACCATAGTATTAATGTGTCCCTGGAGCAAATTAGGTTTGAGGGCCTTGCTCAAGGGCACATTGACAGATTTTTCACCTTGTCTGCTTTGGAATTCAAATCAACGACCTTTCGATTACTGGCCCAACAGAGGAGAGGCAGAGAGCAAAATAAGTACAGTACCAGTCAGCAAAGACCCAGGATGTAACAGCTCTGTGTATGTGGAACTGTAGAAACAGGAAATAAGGAGGGAGTGTAGGCCTGTTGGAAGAGAGGAGAGGGGGATGAATGGAGGGGTGAGCATTCTAGAGCAGTGTGTGTCAGGTGCTTGAGCTTTGTCAGCCATGGCTCACTGCCCCTCATCACTGGTTTGCTGGCAGCAAGTTTTCCTTTCATGCCATAGGCTACGAATGAGTTTGTATTTACTATCACTGAATTACACCCAGCTCATCTGCAGCAATGTGACAAAGTTGTTGACTCTTTTCTCCTCGTAATAATTGACGATGGGGTTATAATGAATCAGAATGTTGTTGTCAACTGTTAAATGATTAATTGTGTTGTATGCAACGTGTGTTGGTGACATACCATGCATTTATATGTTGGCAGATGGGGAGAGGCATATTGTTGTTTATCTGCTAGTCTGATAAACAACAATATGTCAGAAATGCTGTCAGACAGATGAGTTAAATGGTGAGGATGATTTGTTCAGTTAATAGAGCAGGCTCTCAGGCTGCCTACTGTATTTCATATACTGTATAAATAAGTAATGCACAGGCTTCTCATTAAGTACCATTTAAGGCTGTATAGCCCAACTGGGAGAAAGGATGGGAAATGTATGGTTTTGCCTGGAAATGTTTGTTTTGTGTCTAAACTTTTGTTTTGCGACCCTAAATACTTCCAATATTATTATAGAGAGATAGTGGAGAGCTTCCAGAAGTGTGTTGCTGTTTGTATTGGGTGATCTGGTTTCAGAAGAAGTAATGTGGTTGAGACAAACAGGGTTTTTATGGACTCTCTATCCATTGACTCTATCTTCAAAGGGCCCAGGCATACCTCTCCACCAATTCTCCTGCTTCCCACTGTTTCACGCCTCCTCTCCAGAAATCCCAAGCAGCCAAACTTCAAACGTGAACTTGAATAACCTGGCACCTCATGGGGTATAAAGAGTGGGGGCCAGACAAAATGTATCCCGTCACACAGTGGAAAGATGATGTTTTCCATAATTTAGTGTTGGAGAACAGGAGTGAACAGGGGGTCTGTTGCTTTCAGACATGCCTACCGTTTCTTCATAGGCTCCCACGAAGGCTGAGCGGTGGATTTCTTCTGCCCTGGCAGAGGTATTAAGTGTACACATCCCTGCATTCTCCAGCCTTGTTTTCTTTTAATAAACCTCTGCTGGGCCTCTCTGCTCTGCCTGCTGTCAGGCTCTCTTGAGACAGACTAGCTGGTTCTGGACCTGTGTTGGTGAGCTTGGCAGAGGGGGACAAAACATTCCAGTCTTTGGTAATCTCAGGGTGCCCCCTTTTCCTTGGCAAGTGGGTTGCACTTTATAGTCTTTGGCAGTCTCGGGGTGCCCCTTTTTCTTGGTGTCGGAGGGAAGAACTTTCTAGTCATTGGCAGTCTGAAGGTGTTCCTTTCCCCTCCTCTGGATGAGCTTCACCCTGTGGATAAGTTGAGGGTGCAGAGCCAGGTTTCACAGGACAGGAGCTGGTTAGCACAGGACCACACCTGTGGATGTTGGCACGATCATAACAATGTCTGACCTTCTTGTAGATTGTATAGTACATACACCTAAGTGTATAGATTGACTACTGAAACACTCTTCTTATGGCCAGGTCACAGCCACAATTCACTTTGACACTACACCGTGTGAGACATGGTCGGGATGGATTCTCTCCTCTTGATGTGATCGACTAAGACGACTTCCGAGGGAGGTAACTAAGGAAGGAAGGACATTGAGACACTGTGATCCTCATCCAGTGTGTCAGGTGGTGGGACATGCCTCTGCGGAAAAGAACACCTGCAGTGCCAAGTCTTTGCCAAGTGCCAAGTCTTTCCCTAGTGTGTCCAGTAATGACTAATGTCCTACAAAGCGAATTGCTTAGATTTGTTACCTCATTCTGTGCTGCTGCTGTTCTGGTCCACTGGGGAGGCTGCTGAATGCATTGGAGAGATGGAGACACATCATGCCGCTGATGGCTTTCCCCTATTGGTGGTGACCCATAAATAAAGCAGCAGACCAATGGACTGAATTGATTTCCAGAAGAATTGAGAAGTGGTGGAGATTGATGGCTCTGCCTGGCTTTGGCGCAGTGCAGTAAATCATTCCCTGTCTGATTTGTTTTTCTCTCTCTTTCTACTGTTTTATTGTTGTTCCTTTTTGACTGTGTGAACTCTCCTTCCTTGTAGTCTTTTTTTTAACCTCCTTGCCTTTTTTCTGTCTTCCATCCTGATTGTTTTTCTAGTTTTTCTTTCTCCACACTGAGTCTTGCTGTCTCTTGATCACCTGATCCTGACCACGTTCATCTTTTTTCTCCCTCTCTCTTTCTTCTGCCGCTTGCTGGAAATGGACCAGACCCTAATACCGCAGCACTGAGTTTCTGGAAATGGACCAGACCCTAATACCGCAGCACTGAGTTTCTGGAAATGGACCGGACCCTAATACCGCAGCACTGAGTTTCTGGAAATGGACCGGACCCTAATAATGCAGCACTGAGTTTCTGGAAATGGACCAGAACCTAATACCGCAGCACTGAGTTTCTGGAAATGGACCGGCCCCTAATACCGCAGCACTGAGTTTCTGGAAATGGACCGGCCCCTAATACCGCAGCACTGAGTTTCTGGAAATGGACCAGACCCTAATACCGCAGCACTGAGTTTCTGAAAATGGACCAGACCCTAATACCGCAGCACTGAGTTTCTGAAAATGGACCGGCCCCTAATACCGCAGCACTGAGTTTCTGAAATGGACCGGCCCCTAATACCGCAGCACTGAGTTTCTGGAAATGGACCGGCCCCTAATACCGCAGCACTGAGTTTCTGAAAATGGACTGGCCCCTAATACCGCAGCACTGAGTTTCTGAAAATGGACCGGCCCCTAATACCGCAGCACTGAGTTTCTGGAAATGGACCAGACACTAATACCGCAGCACTGAGTTTCTGAAAATGGACCGGCCCCTAATACCGCAGCACTGAGTTTCTGAAAATGGACCGGCCCCTAATACCGCAGCACTGAGTTTCTGAAAATGGACCAGACACTAATACCGCAGCACTGAGTTTCTGAAAATGGACCGGCCCCTAATACCGCAGCACTGAGTTTCTGGAAATGGACCAGACACTAATACCGCAGCACTGAGTTTCTGAAAATGGACCGGCCCCTAATTCCGCAGCACTGAGTTTCTGAAAATGGACCGGCCCCTAATACCGCAGCACTGAGTTTCTGAAAATGGACCGGCCCCTAATACCGCAGCACTGAGTTTCTGGAATTTGCTCGACTCATTTTCTTTCCGGAGTGGCCAAAGTATGAGCGATAGGAGGAGATAACTTGAGGCAGAACTGGCTTACATTAGAAATAATAGCATAGCTGAATTTGATTAGATCTCACAGTGGTGGGAGCCTGAGTATTTGATTTCAACCAGGGCACCAGACAGTGACAGGGCCTGAGGTGTTGCAGTCTGTGTTAGAGGCTGGTATGAATCACAGTGCCTGGCAGAGTAGCTAATGAATGCAGGTGATTACAGTATGTCTTTGCCTGATCGTGTGAGACTGACTGACTCCCCAACGCATTGATCTGATCCCAGACCAGCTTGATCTGCTTGTCCAGGAGATCACTCCCGACTGAACTCCACTGTCCTTTAATCCAGCACTCTGACCCACTTATAGGTTTAATCCCACCACGTATGTGTTGTGTTGCTTCAGGTCCACACACCGTATGGCACAGATGTACTGTACGTTCAGCCTCCATGCTGTGTGTAGTGTGGGTATTAGTAACTTATTCGCTGCTGCACGCGTGCAGGTGCACTGACCTCAGGGCAGACCAGGGCTCACGCAGAGTAGAGCAGAGCATAGCAGCAGGGTTTTTTCATTTCCGCTCATCCACAGCGACCGACTGCCTGGGTGCTCCGGCATTCCACACGGCCCATTGGAATTAAGGGAGAGGCTTGTGGAAAACCAGGGTATGCAGTGAGGAATGTCTCTGTTATCTCAGGGAGGGAGCAGGGGGGCCGGGGGGCCGGGTCCCCTTCATTCCGCCATGCAGGGCCATCTAGGGGGGTCCAGCCGGCCTGACATCAAAGGTTTCGTCACCTCCACTCCTGATTGGCTTAGCCTGTGCCCCAATCAGGGCGCTTCGGAACTCTAATTTTAGAACTCCTGCTTTTCAGATCAATACCAGCGCTCCTATCAGTGATGGTGATATCTGAATTATCACATGGTCTTCGTGGGTATCAGACAAGGTTTTCTCTACTCTGTCTGGCTACGTGATTGCTCAATGAGCCTGGGTGGTAGTGGTGGGAAGGGAGGAGTTGTGATAAAGAGGCTGGGGAAGGGGGGGGGGGGACACTGGAGGGGAGGGATTGAGCACAGTACACTGAGCTAAGGGAATGTCACATGGTTTAAAGTTAGGGTTTGGGCATAGTCATTTTCCATTGTTTGGATAGTTTGAGGTTGTTTTACTTTTTGATGTTCGCTGTTGTTGTAAATATGTATAATTCAAATTGGGATGTGGAAATGTTTAATTAATGTTTTCAGAAGGAAGAGTTTTCTTTATTGCGAGACCACGGCGACATTTACATTGTGTTGTTTATGCACTGAAATATTCATTTGAGGTGTGAGAAAAGAGTGCACCAAGAACATTTCAATATTCAATATTCCGGTTTTTTTCTCATGATTTAAGTTATATTTCCCTGGAGCTTATAGAAGCTGCTCTTGAGGAGTGTCGTTAAAATATGTTTTAACACATTGTGTTACACCGTGTTCTACACTGTAGGTACTGAGTAAATAAAACACATACTTACAGGAATGTATGACAGTGATATATTTGTACATTGCTCCTCACTCGGGGCTCCCGAGTGGCGAGCAGTCTAAGGCACTGCATCTCAGTGCTTGAGGCGTATCACAACCGGTCATAATTGGGAGTCCCATAGGGCGGTGCACAATTGGCCCAGCGTTTTCCAGGTTTGGCCGGTGTAGGCCGTCAATGTAAATAACTATTTGTTCTTGCCTAGTTAAATAAAGGTTAAATATTGTTTTTAAATGGCAAATATATAAATTGAGCTACACACAATACCCCGTAATGACAAACCTAAAACAGGTTTTTAGACATTTTTGCCAAAAAAATTAAAAATAAAAGAAATACCTTATGTAAATATGTTTTCAAACCCTTTGCTATGGGACCCCTTTGCTATCGGGAGCAAGTCCAGGCTCTGGTTGGTCCACTCAAGGACATTCAACACTCCTGCATTGTCTTGGCTGGGTGATTAGAGTTGTTGTCCTGTTGGAAGGTGAACTTTCCCCCAGTCTGAGGTCCTGAGCGCTCTGGAGCAGGTTTTCATCAAGGATCTCTCTGTACTTTTCTCTGTTCATCTTTCCCTCGATCCTGACTAGTCTCGCAGTCCATGCCACTGAAAAACATCCCCACAGCATGATGCTGCCACCAGCATGCTTCACCATAGGGATGGTGCCAGGTTTCCTCCATACGTGATGCTTGGCATTCAGGCCAAATAGTTCAATCTTGGTTTCATCAGACCAGAAAATCTTGTTTCTCATGGTCTGCGAGTCCTTTAGGTGCATTTTGGCAAACTCAATGTGCTCTCACTTGCCTTTTACTGAGGAATGGCTTCCGTCTGGCCATTCTACCATAAAGGCCTGATTGGTGGAGTGCTGGAGGCCGCTGTGTTCTTGGGGACCTTCAATGCTGCATAAACGTTTTGGTACTTTTCCCCAGATCTGTACACCGACACATTCCTATCTCGGAGCTCTACGGACAATTCCTTCAACCTCATGGCTTGGTTTTTGCTCTGACATTGACTGTCAACTGTGGGGCCTGATATAGACAGGTGTGTGCCTTTCCAAATCCAATCAATTGAATTTACCACAGGTGGACACCAATTAAGTTGTGTAAAACTTCTCAAGGGAGATCAATAGAAACAGGATGCACCTAAGCTCAATTTCGAGTCTCATAGCAAGGTATGACGTTTCAGTTAACACCCAAATGCAGACAGTGTCGAAGTAATTAAAGTTTATTACTAGTACAGGGGCAGACAAAACGACAGGGCAGAAAGAGGTCAGTAATCCAGATAGGGTGCAAAAGGTCCAGAACGGCAGTCTCAGGGTCAGAGCAGGCAGGGGTCAATAATCGCGTGTGGTGTGGCAAGGTACAGAACGACAGGCAAGCTCAGGGTCAGGGTTGGCAGAATGGACAAAACCGGGAAAAACTAGAAAACAGGAACTTGTACAGACAGGAGCAAGGGGAAAAAGCTGGTAGGTTTCACGAAGCAAAACGAACTGGCAATAGACAAACCGAGAACACAGGTATAAATACACTGGGGATAATGGGGAAGATTGGCGACACCTGGAGGGGGGTGGAGACGAGCTTAAATACAGGAGAAACAGGTCAGGGTGTGAAAGCAAAGAGCCTGAATGTAAATAAGGTATTTAAGTTTTACATTTTTAATACATTTGCAATAATATCTAGAAACCTGTTTTCGCTTTGTCATTATATAAAATTATTTTATTTATTTATCAGGTGGTGCTGCAGCACCCTCAGCACCCATACGTAGAATGTATGCACACATGACTGTAAGTCGCTTTGGATAAAAGCGTCTGCTAAATGGCATATATTATTATTATTATTATTATTATTACTTCCTGTGGCTATGGAAATATGACACATACAGAGCAGCACTAGCAATATGGAATATCAACATGTGCTTATAATATAACACACAACCTGAGCAGTCTTCAGATTTCAGACTGTGGAAAAAAATGCTTGAGATGAAAGTGAGCACTGCATTCCATCCTGTGTGAGAACAAATGCTGTAGAAAAGCCATAAGCCACACATTTCTATGTAACAACATACAGTAGCCTAACAACAGTGGTTATGTTGCATCTGCTGGTGTAAACAGGTTCACTTAACTGAGGGACAAACTATACTGTATTTTTTATGTGTGCTCTGCATTTCTCTCACAATCAATACAGCCTAAGATGATCCCTCACTCTATAGCGTCTCCATATTAAGAGAAGGATTTGTACATTTCCTTGACATTGTTGGTGAAAGATAAAACCAAACACAGGCTACGGGAAACGTGAGTGCCAGCCCCAACAACAGCCCCATTTCCAGCCCCTTCACCTGGCCCTGCTCCAGCGTCAGCCACCCTCTTGCCCCAACACCATCCCCTGCCCCTTCTCCAACTCCAATTCCAGCTCCTTTTCCAGCCCCATCTCGGGTCCCTGCTCCAGCCTCAACTGGCCCAAACCCCAGCAGGCAGAAAGAGGAAAACAACTCAATCAGCCTCTGCTCCCAGTGCCCAGACAGCCTCTGACAAGAGAATCTTCCATGGGCCCATCACTTACTGCAATTACCCAGCATGCAGCAGCACGCCCATACTGAGAAATCATGTGTGCCAGGAGATCCATTTAAAAGAGAAATAAATAAATATGAAAGCCGGTTTAAAATGGGATAGATCCACACGTAAAGTGACAAATCATGGTAGCGGGGTACAGAAGCAATCAGCAAAGCAGTTCAGCCAAGCCTGAATTACAACAATAACGACACACATAGTTTAATTTTAAAAATATAAAGAACTGGATTATAGCTCCCTTCCAAATGTCATGAATTATATATATTCATGTCGTAGTTACCAATCAACTCCATTACACTCAAAGTTACTTAAACTTCAACCAGTGAATGCTAGTTATGCTACCTATTCTACCAGTTTGTCTCAATGAGCGTTAGCATGCTAATAGCGGACCCTGCACACGAAAATGTATATATTTTTAAGTGGTATTGTCACGCCTGCTTCAGCTCTCCCTCTCTAGTGTTCGACGGCACCAGACTGCCTTCATTACGCACACCTGTCACCTTCATTACGCACACCTGTCACCATCTTTATGAGCACCCGCACTTCATTGGACCCGCCTGGATTTCATCACTATGTTGATTGCCCCTCCTATATCTGTCTGTTAGATCCCCCTGTCAACATTAATGTTGTTGTGTGTTCCTGTTCAGATGCTGTCCTCTCCTGTTCCATGTCCATGGTTAATTACACTACCGTTTAAAAGTTTGGGGTCACTTAGAACTGTCCTTGTTTTTGGAAGAAAAGCACATTTTTTTTGTCCATTGAAATAACATCAAATTGATCAGAAATACAGTGTAGACATTGTTAATGTTGTAAATGACTATTGTAGCTGGAAACGGCTGATTTGTAATGAAATATCTACATAGGCGTACATAGGCCCATTATCAACAACCATCACTCCTGTGTTCCAATGGCACATTGTGTTAGCTAATCCAAGTTTATAATTTTAAAAGGCTAATTGATCATTATAAAACCCTTTTGAAATTGTTAGCACAGCTGAAAACTGTTGTTCTGATTAAAGAAGCAATAAAACTGGCCTTCTTTAGACTGCAGTGGCTTGTGAAAGTATTCACCCTCTTGGCGTTCTTCCTATTTTGATTTACACAACATGCCTACCACTTTGAAGATGCAAAATATTTTTTATTGTGAAACAAACAAGAAATAAGACAAAAAACGGATAACTTGAGCATGCATAACTACTCACTGTGATATTTGCCCATTCTTCAAGGCAAAACTTCTCCAGCTCCTTCAAATTGGATGGGTTCCACTGGTGTACACCACTAAGCGTGGTGCACCACCAAGCAAGCGGCACCATGGAGACCAAGGAGCTCTCCAAACAGGTCAGCGACAAAGTGGTGGGGAAGCACAGATCAGGGTTGGGTTATAATAAAAAGATCCCAAACTTTGAACATCCCACGGAGCACCATTAAATCCATTGTTAAAAAATGGAAAGATTATGGCACCACAACAAACCTGCCAAGAGAGGGCCGCCCACTAAAACTCACAGACCAGGCAAGGACAACTTAGAGATGAATAAGTAGGGGATTCGCAATTAGGATTGCAAAGGGTCGTAAACTTTCTGTTAAATTTCCGGACATTTTCCATGGGAAGTTAAGCCCAGGAATTTTGGGAATTTTGCTTAAATTTGTCAAAAAACGTTAGCTCATAAAAGTAAACCTTTTTTGTGGGATACACATAAGGCAATTCTAGGTCTTTTTTGATTAAACTATCCCCAATTCAATGGAATTGCAACCCTCTGCATGCACAGTGCATTCTTCCATCACATGTTCAGTGCACTCTTCCATCACATGTGCAGCTGATTCTCAAGATCTTGCACACTAATGAGATGCTATTGAGCCCACACTACTACACTGTCTGAGCCAAGGACTTCATGCTTTCTGGTAAGTTTTGATTACAATACTGGGTGGGGTGAATACATTTTATATGACATACATGATTTATTGTTAACTAGTATATAGTAGCCTACAGCGAAGTGTGTTTAAATTATTTCTAACTTGTTAACAATTTCTGCTGGTTAGTTTTTGTTACCATGTGGGTTTTAGCTTGCTTGAGCCTGCTAACTGAGGAGTTTTAATTCACCTGTTTCCATACATGTTCATTTAAAAATAAATCTTAGAAAGGAGTTGTTTAATCTAACTGCTTAGCTCTGTATCTGTACATAAAACATTTTTTTTTTTCTTTACAGGAAAATGCCATGGGCACTATCTGATGTGTGGAGACATTTCACTGCAGCTAATGTAGAAGGAAAAGCTGTGTACTTTTGCAGTGCAAAATCATATGTGTGCAACAAAGATGCAGAATCATATGGCGAAGTGCATAAAGTTCCCTCAGTGCTCACAACAAGCAACCTCTGACAAAAGTCCCTCTACTTCTATTCGTGGTGAAAATGGTGAATCAGACACCTTATTGGTAGCAACAGCTCAGTGTCCTCCTGGAATCAGAGGATCAGAGGACCGTATGCAACTGGTTCACCTCTGATGCTCTGAGGCAATGTGTATTGGAAGAGATTTCTGAATGTTCTTCACCCAGCATACACCCCTCCAACCAGACGTGCTTAATCTACTAATTTATTGGATGCAGAGTTCAAGTGAAGGTCAAGCAAATCATAGAGAAAGCAGACTGTATTGCAATCATCTCTGATGGGTGGTCGAATGTTCGTGGGCAAGGAATAATGAACTACATCATCTCCACCCCTCAACCAGTATTCTACAAGAGCATAGATAAAAGGGACAACAGACACACTGGTCTCTACATTGCAGATGAGCTGAAGGCAGTCATCAATGACCAAGGACCACAGAAGGTATATGTGTCACACCCTGACCATAGAGAGCCTTTTTATTCTCTATTTTTGTTAGGTCGGGGTGTTACTAGGGGGGGGGGGGGTGTTCCTATCTAGGTGTTTTATTTCTATGTTGGCCTGGTATGGTTCCCAATCAGAAGCAGCTGTTTATCTTTGTCTCTGATTGGGGATCATATTTAGGCAGCCATTTTCTCCCTGTGTTTTGTGGGATCTTGTTTTGAGTTAGTGCATATTGCACCTCTTATGTTACGGTTTGTTGTTTGTTTCCTTTTTGTTTTTTACGTTTCACAAAAAAAATAAAGATGTGGAACTCAGAGTACGCTGTGCCTTGGTCTGTCTCTCCACACAGCCATGACAGAAGATCCCACCACAACAGGACCAAGCAGCGGGCCCAGGTGGAGAATGTATCTTGGGCTTGGGAGGAGATAAAGGAGGAGAAGACATCCTGGACTTGGTAGGAAATTATGGCTGGAGACAGCGAAAAGCCTCAAGGAAAGCCCAAAAGACGTCCCAATTTTTTCGGGGGGAGGGGGCACACGGGGTGGTCGTTGGAGCTGAGGTGTGAACCAGAGACAACCTGGGAGGAGATAGAGAGGTGGTCGGGCGACCCAAGGAGAGTACCAGAGTCCGCCTGGGAATCGATGGAACTGTGCGAGGAGGGATACCGGGGAATGAAGTTGGCAAGGAATATGCGGTAATGCAGGCATTTGGAGGAGCGTGTCACCAGTCCGGTGCAATCTGTGCCGGTCCCACGTATCAGGCCTCCAGTGCGCCTCCCTAGTCCGGTACGTCCTGTGTCTCCTCCTTGCACTCGCCCTGAAGTGCGTGTCCCCAGTCCGGTACGTCCTGTGCCTGCTCCTCGCACTCGCCCTGATGTACGCCTCCACAGCCCAGTACACCCTGTGCCTCCTCCCCGCACTCGCCCTGAGGTGCGTGTCACCAGTCTGGTACCACCTGTGCCAGCTCCACGAATCAGGCCTCCAGTGCGCCTCCCCAGTCTGGTACGTCCTGTGCCTGCTCCCCGCACTCGCCCTGAGGTGCATGTCACCAGTCCGATGCCACCTGTACCAGCCCCACGCACCAGGCCTCCAGTGCACCTCCCCAGTCCGGTACGTCCTGTGCAAGCTCCCCGCACTCGCCCTGAAGTGCATGTCACCAGTCCGGTGCCACCTGTACCAGCCCCACGCACCAGGCCTCCAGTGCACCTCCCCAGTCCGGTACGTCCTGTGCTAGCTCCCCGCACTCGCCCTGAAGTGCATGTCACCAGTCCGGTGCCACCTGTACCGGCCCCACGCATCAGGCTTCCAGTGCGCCTTCCCAGTCCGGTGCCACCTGTACCGGCCCCACGCATCAGGCTTCCAGTGCGCCTTCCCAGTCCGGTGCAGCCTTTTTATTCTCTATTTTTGTTAGGTTGGGGTGTGACTAGGGGGGGTGTTCCTATCTAGGTGTTTTATTTCAATGTTGGCCTGGTATGGTTCCCAATCAGAGGCAGCTGTTTATCGTTGTCTCTGATTGGAGATCATATTTAGGCAGCCATTTCCCCACTGTGTTTTGTGGGATCTTGTTTTGAGTTAGTGCATGTTGCACCTCTTATGTTATGGTTCGTTGTTTGTTTCCTTTTTGTTTTGTACCGTTTCACAAGAAAAATAAAGATGTGGAACTCAGAGCAGGCTGTGCCTTGGTCTGTCTCTCCACACAGCTGTGAAACAATGCTACGAACATGAAGGCTGCTTGGTCTAAAGTGGAGGAGTCCTACCCTCACATCACACCCATTGGCTGTGCTGCTCATGCATTGAATCTGTTCCTCAAGTACATCATGGCACTGGAAACAATTGATACACTCTACAAGAGAGCCAAGGAAATGGTTAGATATGTGAAGGATCATCAAGTTACAGCAGCAATCTACCTCACCAATCTGCCCAGCGACACCCATTGGGGTGGTGTTGTCATCATGTTTGAAAGTCTCCTGGAGGGGAAGGAGTCTCTCCAGGAAATGGCCATATCACAGTCTGCCAATATGAACAGCCCCATCAAGAGGATCCTCCTGGATGATGTATTTTGGGAGAGAGTGGTAAGCAACCTGAAACTCCTGAAGCCTATAGCAGTAGTCATTGCATGGATTGAGGGAGACAATGCCATCCTGTCTGATGTTCAGACTCTGCTTGCAGATGTAAGAGAATAATTCTGTACTCCCCTGCCCACTTCACTGTTTCTCCAAGCAGAGGGAATTGCAGTTCTGAAATACATCAAAAAGCGTAAAGACTTCTGCCTGAAGCCCATACACGCCACAGCGTACGTTTGGACCCCAAGTATGCTGGCAAGAGCATCCTGTCTGGTGCAGAGATCAACAGGCCTATGGTGTCATCACTACCGTGTCTCGCCACGGTGGCCTGAATGAGTGCAAGGTTCTCGGCAGTCTGGCGAAGTACACTTCCAAGCAAGGGCTTTGGGATGGAGATTCAATATGGCAGTCGTGCCAACATATCTCATCAGCCACCTGGTGGAAGGGACTTTGTGGATCTGAGGCTCTTTCCCATTTTGCCTCGATCATCCTCCAACTGCCACCAACCTCAGATGCCTCAGAGCGCAACTGGTCCTTGTTTGGGAAAACACACACCAAAGCACGTAACAGGCTGACCACCCAAATGGCTGACCAATACAAGGGTTGAAAAATCGGTTGCCATCCGGGCAAATTTGAGGCTTTTTGAGCCTGACAACAAGCCATACTCAATAAGGTTGGAAAGTGACAGTCTGATATTCAAGAGGTGGACATTGAGGAGGTCCAGGGAGAAGACATCAAAACCTGAGAGGAAGACAACCAAAGCTTTAGTTTCTAGACTATCATTTTACAGATGTTTGTTGAAAACGTTTTTGGGAGATGCGATGGATCATTGGGGATAATTTAATATCCCCTTTCTTTTGTTGTTCAGTGAAATCATCCCATGTCAACTCATTTAATTAAAGTTCAATTCATAACTACATTTTAACTTTTTTCTATTCAATCATTTGAAATTATGTCTACTCATGATGAGGTAAAAGGTTTATGTTGCTGTCTCCATATGATATGGTAAATATATCCAATGCAAAAAAACATTTACATTTAAATGGTATTAATATTAATTTGCATATATTTCCGTTAATTCCCATATATTCCCATTAATTCCCACGGAAAGTTTCAACCTCTGAATATTCCCCAAAATGTGCAACCCTATTCACAATTACATAATTTCTTTCAGATCTTATACACTCCTTTGAGCATTTGGCAAAAACAATTAGAAATCACCATACACTTGCAGACATGTTAATAATGACCTCAACATTATCCTGAAATAATAAAAAGGCATAGATCAGCTGCCTGTCCTCCCCAATGACAGTATGGTCATTTTTCATGTTTGTTGGAAAACCTGAGGTATGATTAGACCTTCTCTGTAGCGTTACCTCACACCTCATATCTCAAGCCTCGGAGGTAGTAAAGGCAGTAGGGTGGAGTTAGTGGGTTTATTAGGAGCTGCAGAGTTGATCTCATTCTCTCCCTCCCTCTCTCTGTCTGTCACTCATTCTCTCCTTCCCTCCCTCCCTCTCTCTGTCTGTCACTCATTATCTCCCCCCCTCTCTCTATCTGTCACTCATTCTCTCTCTACCTTGCCCTCTTTCACTCCCCCTCCTTTCTCAGTTCTCTGAGGGCTTTTCCTCCAGGGCTAGCTGTGACTCAGTCAGACTGCCTTTAAAAATGTCATTGTCAAGCTGAACTCCAGTGTGTAATCCAGTATGACCTACCCTCTAGACTCCTGTACTTGCACATTTTTAGACAGTGAGTAACTGGATGACAGCTGAAATGTTTGCATGCCAGTCGTATGCCTTTGAATAATGTTCCCAATAAAGTGTTCTGGCAAAGGGAACAACCCCTCTGTTTAAGGGAGTTGTCTTTAGAAAAACAACAGGGATCCCTCAACATTTACTTTATTTGATTTCACTGAAAGGATTTTCTCAGTTCAGGAAACTTCAAATTGACAAAATGAAGTATGCTTTCATGTAGCGGCTGCCTCTCTCTCTCTCTCTCTCTCTCTCTCTCTCTCTCTCTCTCTCTCTCTCTCTCTCTCTCTCTCTCTCTCTCTCTCTCTCTCTCTCTCTCTCTCTCTCTCTCTCTCTCTCTCTCTCTCTCTCTCTCTCTCTCTCTGCCTCTCTCTCTCTGCCTCTCTCTCTCTCTGTCTCTCTCTCTCTCTCTCTCTCTCTCTCTCTCTCTCTCTCTCTCTGCCTCTCTCTCTCTCTGCCTCTCTCTCTCTCTCTCTCTCTCTCTCTCTCTCTCTCTCTCTCTCTCTGCCTCTCTCTCTCTCTCTCTCTCTCTCTCTCTCTCTCTCTCTGTCTGTCTGTCTGTCTGTCTGTCTGTCTGTCTGTCTGTCTGTCTGTCTCTCTCTCTCTCTCTCTCTCTCTGCCTCTGTCTCTGTCTCTGTCTCTGTCTGTCTCTCTCTCTCTCTCTCTCTGCCTCTGTCTCTGTCTCTCTCTCTCTCTCTCTCTCTCTCTCTCTCTCTCTCTCTCTCTCTCTCTCTCTCTCTCTCTCTCTCTCTCTCTCTCTCTCTCTCTCTCTCTCTCTCTCTCTCTCTCTCTCTCTCTCTGTGTTGTCTTCTCTCTGTACACAGAACTCAGCTCTGTTTGTGTTCTGTCCCAGCGGTGTCATTTCCATGTGTTGTTTAGATGTCACATGGTCCAGCCTGTAACACTGTTTGACACAATGAGGCCCCAGTTGATAGGTGCAGGCATACTGATGCCGATCACATCTACATGCAAATTCTGTTTGCTTTAAATGGGAGTGGGGGAAATCCGCCTGAATTGTGTCAGAGATGTGACAAAGGCACAGGAAGCTATTTTTGTTTTTAATTTGAAGTACTATTGTGTTTTTTAATTATACTTCATGCACAGTGTTGAGCGTATGTGATTGGCTCCTGTGTTTTTTTTTTCAATGGGTGATTGAGTTGCATACTTTCAGATTCTCATCATGTCTACTTGTGGAAGAGCCGTATGAGCATGTTTGCGTATCTGCACCGTGACGTGAGAACACAGTAACTGTCTATATGCTCTGGCATAGGATACTGTAAAGCCCCAGTCAGACCAGCTCTGACTGCCAGGCCACAGCCCCCTATCCCCCTAGACCCCACCCCGAGGTCTGTGGCTTAGAGCTGCTTTCAGGGAAGATCCTTTTCTGCTGAGTTCATCAGGCTCGTTCGTCCCTTTGAGCATGGAGCCGACGGACAGCCTTGTGGCCCTTTCTCTCTTTTCATGCGACAAATGTGCTAAAACAGCAGTCCGTAATCACTTGGCATTAGGAGCCGTTGTGTGAGGCATTAGCGGTTAGAATTGACCGGTGGGACGTTATAAAAATGAGTCTGACACTGAACACCAAAGCTGATGAGGCTTGATCCTGGCAGTGGAAGGGAGGGGGATTAAACAGAGCGCACTGGGGCTTTAGCAGGGTCCCATCCCATGATGCCTCTGGTCTGCTGCTGTGTCCCTGCACTCTGCCTATCTGACTGTCATGCCAGGACCAGGCAGGCCCACGCCATCCTGACTAGCTCTCTTTTACCTCCCTCTAGTCTCCACAAAGGCTCTTGTCTTATTTTAACAAAGAGCCGTGGCTACATATTTATGAGAGGGACATCTTATGTAATAAGCGAAGGTTGACAATATTACACCCGAATGATGGAGTGTATAGCCTGTACTGAACTGTGATAAGAGGATGAGATTTTGTCCCTATAGACCCCATCTCTGGCGATGTAGAAGGCAAATGAACTGTGTTTGAGAGATAATTACCTGTTATCTCTATTTGAACACCTCTGCACATGCTTAGTGGCCCAGACTGGCAGTGTGGGGGGGGGGCAGAGGGAGAACGAGTGAGTGCTCCTCTCCATGTTCACACAAGGGACTCAGTACGGTGGGTCGATGTCAATGAGGGCTGCATTCCAACCATGCGCACTGCAGATTTGATTTGGGGCCCTGCGCTGAGTGTTTTCACTCAATCGCTGACGGGGCAGGTCTGCACATCAGAACTGGGGTTTAATCATGGCTCTCCTTTGACATTATCAGAGTGTTATCAGCAGAGTTCGCTGTGAATCACATTATCCCCCCTCATCCCTTAACCACTAAATCACATGTACTGCCCATCACCTCACAGCCACTTTCAATTGGGAGCCTAACTCAATATAGTTTACTAAACTTCTCCTCCCTCTGCTAGGCATTCAGAACATTTCCACTGTGCCCCATTTGTGTTTTACCGTTTATCCTTGTGGAGTGTGAATGATCAGTATTTTTCTCTCCTGTCTAAAGCGCTCCTCTTCCTCCCTGTGTAAGTTCTGACCAGTAAGTAGCCTTATGGTGTTGGAATGGCCCAGTGACAAGTAGTACCATGAGAACAAAAACTATACAGTATCACAGAGCAGAGGTCTCCTTAACAGCTTCTACCCATAAGCCATCAGACTGCTGAACAATTAACGAAATGGCTACCTGGACTATTTGCAAGTTTTTTACACAGCTGCTACTTGCTGTTTATTATCTGTTCATAGTCACGTTACCCCTACCTACAGTTGAAGTCGGAAGTTTGCATACAGCTCAGCCAAATACATTTAAAATCATTTTTTCTCAATTCCTGACATTTAATCCTAGTAAAAATGTATTGTCTTAGGTTAGCTAGGAACACCACTTTATTTTAAGAATGGGAAATGTCAGAATAATAGTAGAGAGAGTGATTTATTTCAGCTTTTATTTCTTTCATCACATTCCCAGTGGGTCAGAAGTTCACATACACCCAATTAGTATTTGGTAGCATTGCCTTTAAATTGTTTAACTTGGGTCAAATGTTTCGGGTAGCCTTCCACAAGTTTCCCATTATAAGTTGGGTGAATTTTGGCCCATTCCTCCTGACAGAGCTGGTGTAACTGAGTCAGGTTTGTTGGCCTCCTTGCCCACGCACACGTTTTCAGTTCTGCCCACAAATTTTCTATTGGATTGAGGTCAGGGCTTTGTGATGGCCACTCCAATACCTTGACTTCGTTGTCCATAAGCAATTTTGCCACAACTTTGGAAGTATTTTTGGTGTCATTGTCTATTTGTCACACCCTGACCATAGTTTGCTTTGAATGTTCTATGTTTTGTTTGGTCAGGGTGTGATCTGAGTGGGCATTCTATGTTGGATGTCTTGTTTGTCTGTTTCTGTGTTTGGGCCTGATATGGTTCTCAATCAGAGGCAGATGTTAGTCATTGTCTCTGATTGGGAGCCATATTTAGGTAGCCTGTTTTGTGTTGGGTTTTGTGGGTGATTGTTTCCTGTGTTAGTGTTTGTGCCACACTGGACTGTTTTCGGGTTTTCACTTTGTTGTTTTGGTTATGTGTTCATGTTCAGTTTTCTAATTAAAAAACCATGGACAACTACCGCGCTGCATTTTGGTCCTCCTCTCCTTCGACACAAGAATCCCGTTACACTATTTGGAAGACCCATTTGCGACCAAGCTTTAACTTCCTGACTGATGTCTTGAGATGTTGCTTCGATATATCCACATAATTTTCCCCCTCATGATGCCATCTATTTTGTGAAGTGCACCAGTCCCTCCTGCAGTAAAGCACCCCCACAACATGATGCTGCCATTCCCATGCTTCACGGTTGGGATGGTGTTCTTCGGCTTGCAAGCCTCCCCCTTTTTCCTCCAAACATAACAATGGTTATTATGGCCAAACAGTTAACAGTTCTATTTTTGTTTCATCAGACCAGAGGACATTTCTCTAAAAAGTACGATCTTTGTCCCCATGTGCAGTAGCAAACTGTAGTCTTGCTTTTTTGGGGCGGTTTTGGAGCAGTGGCTTCTTCCTTGCTGAGCGGCCTTTCAGGTCATGTCAATATAGGACTCGTTTTACTGTGGATATAGATACTTTTGTACCTGTTTCCTCCAGCATCTTCACAAGGTCCTTTGCTGTTGTTCTGGGATTGATTTGCACTTTTCACACCAAAGTACGTTCATCTCTAGGAGACAGAATGCGTCTCTTTCCTGAGCGGTATGACGGCTTCGTACTATTGTTTGTACTATTGTTTGTACAGATGAAGGTGGTACCTTCAGGCGTCCTTGCTCCCAAGGATGAACCAGACTTGTGGAGGTCTACAATTTATTTTCCGGAGGTCTTGGCTGATTTGTTTTGATTTTCCAATGATGTCAAGCAAAGAGGCACTGCGTTTGAAGGTAGGCCTTGAAATACATCCACAGGTACACCTCCAATTGACTCAAATTATGTAAATTAGAAGAAGAAGCTTCTAAAGCCATGCCATCATTTTCTGGAATTTTCCAAGCTGTTTAAAGGCACAGTCAACTTAGTGTATGTAAACTTCTGACCCACTGGAATTGTGATACAGTGAATTATAAGTGAAACGATCTGTCTGTAAACAATTGTGAAGAAACACCTGTCAAGAAACACTGGCTGAGATGGATACTGTGCCATGCTATATTATTGACCCTCAGAGCTCTGTGAATTTGAACAGTGTTTTGATTGCAGACACTGCAGCCTTGGAGTAGAATGATGTAAAGTGCTGCTTCTGTCCACTGTGTGAATTCAAATTTTGACTGATGACTCCATGGAATAGAAACAGTTTCAGGTGTTTTTGTCGGCTGTGCTCATTGATCTGTTCCAGCCGTGACATACAGGTAGGGACCACTGAGGAATGCCCTTGTTTATCTCACTGTATGACCTTGTCCAGTGCACCTACCCCCCCATCTCTCTCTTTCCCTCTCTTCCTCCCTCTCTCCCACTGCTCAGGGCTCACCCCTCTGCTGCTCCTCCACTTTCTGAAGTACCATACACGTGCTGCTCTACGGTATCGACCCCTGGGCTCTCTCTCTCTCCATAATGGAAAGGTTAGCTACTGAATCACTCCAGATAAAGGTGAGAGGGCAGGCCCTTGAATTACAATCAGAGCAGAACAGAATTAACTTCCCTGTCCAAGATAAAGGTTTTGTACTGCCTGGTCCCTGAATGTAGTGTGGATGTGTGCGTGTGTGCGTGTGCACGTGCGTGTGTGCGTGTGTGTGTGCGCATGTGCGTGCGTGTGCGTGTGTGTGTGTGTGCATACATACAGTGCACATAAGTGTGAATGCACAGTGGAACAGAGAATGGACAGGTGCATTTGCTGCAGAGCTGGTAGACAGTAAGAGTTATGGCCTGTTTTCTGATAACAACTGCAGCTCAAGTTTCACTGAAGACAGTTTCGCAGTAGATGTGAAAGTGACATTTGACACGTAATTGACTTGTAATTGAATTCTAGCGAGGACTGAGGATTTAGTTATGTTATGCAGGGTAAAATGTGGATTTCATGCCGCTGTGCGACGGTAATACCATTTTACGTGCACTGTCTCAGGAATTTGTGGCCATTGTGAGTGAAGACGAATGACCTAAGCACTGGGGGACCACTGAACCTTGACCACATCATTATGTCAATATAGCCATGGCGTGTGTGGCTGCATGTGTATGCACGCTTGTTAAGCTTCCTCCCTCAGGAAATACCAGAGGAACACCTCCTTGTGTCCTGTCCTGCTTCCCCCAGCTCCATGCCTATAGCCGCCCTTCCAGGCTAAAACGTACACACATACACAAAAACAAACACACACACAACACGAAAATACACACGTTAGTATAGGCACCACTTCTCACGAAAGGAGAGCTCCTCTTTTGTTTTGTCTTTCACATCACTGCATTTACAGGAGACAGCCATAGCAGCAGCACAGACTTTTTAACTGTTGTTTTTGTGACACCAACTCTTTACCGTCTCACATTGAACACATGAACCTGTTACAGTGAAGGTAACAGTACGGCCTCTCTCGTCCTGGAGGTCTCTGTGAGGGAGACTGGTAGGTTCCCTCCCCTCTGCCCATGTCAGTGATAATGTGAGGGGAATGGTATGCCAGTGGAGATGTAGTTCACGTCCATTTGCACTGTAAGACCTCAGCCTACAGAGTGGTGTTTACTGATGTCCTAGTCTCCCAGCAGCAGTCTGGAACCACCCTCTCTCGGGACAGTGAAAAACAAGCAGCATTTTCCCAGAAGAATCCTCCCAATTACCTTCCAGGAAGAGGCTCTCCTTTTTTCTCCTTTATTTATGAAGGACCTGTCCTGCAGAGAGTATTTACACAGTTTGCTGTTGCTGGTAAAGAATAGGTGTTTCCTGCCTCTGCACTCAGCACCCCACGCATCATATCTGCTGATACTGCAGTGCCAGGCAGCTTTGAATGGAGTCTCTGGAAGATAAGGAGCTACTACACAGAGTTGCACATGACGTGCGTATGTGTGTATGTTTGAGTGTGCTTTTCTCTGACAACCCTCTGATTGGGCTCCACACTGTTGTCATTAGTGTTGTCATCCACAACAGCAAGTTTTACAGGAAGTCATTGTCAGCGGACTGGAGCACACTGTGTGCTTTGTTAAACCTTAAGAACAGTAAGGAACGGTCCTCAAATGTCAATAAACACGATTGTGTTTTGTATCCCCTCGAGTTGTCATTGTATAATGTACATTCATTGACTTTGATTTCAGTTAACTTTTTAATGTCACTGTCTGGTTAAATTATTGACATCCGTGTCTGAAAAGATAGTGGGTTATCACAGAATAGAGAAAATGATTACTCCATGACGCAATGATTACGCCAAGTGCTTAGTATGAAACATCGCATCACCATTTGGAGGAAAACAAATGTAGAACTGCAGGAATTGTGATGAGAATGTTATATTTACCGTTGTAAATATATAAAGATGCTAAAAACAAAACATTTGAGTTCTAGTAATGTAATTTAGAAATGTCTCAACAATGAGGCAAAGGTCACATTGTTTCTCGTGAAGTATTTACTGCCTCGTAAATTCAACAAAATGCACTCTGGGATCTTCAGAGCATTGTTTTCAATTTCACTCTCTCATTGTAACGCAAACAATGGGATCACGTCATCAACTATAAATAGCACAGCTAACTTGGGAAGAAAACACATTTAGATACGGCACTCACTTAGTTTCAAACTCATTAAAGTATTTTTTTCCTATCTCCGGAATGTATAATTCATCTCGCACAGAAATAGAATCTTTTGAGTATAACGATAAGGCTAATTTGAATTGAAGGTTACCTCATCTTGCTACTCCCAGTTGCTTTGCTGGGGAGGCTATTAGTGAGTATGCTCGAGCCATAGTGGGTTAAAGTGCTTGTGCAGCTGAGTGGAGGGATGCCAGCCAGCCCTGCTGCTGCCTCCAGCCTGTTGTTTGGCTAAATGTGCTCTGCTAACCATATCAATTGAGAAAGGGAAAAGAGAGGAAGTTTTTTTAGATGAATGATCAGTACAGCAATTTGTATTTCTGCTCCACAAGATGAAAGCAGCCTAATGGTTTACTATCAGTAATTACTATGGTAATTCACTCGCAATGTAAAAGCTTAATATATCCTCGTCAGAACTCAGTGTTCTTCTCAGAATATTGAGAGGCACTGTAAACTGCATTATTGGAATCTATTTGAGTTTAATCTTTAAATGGTTTCTCTTTTTAATCAAGTTAGTTGTCAGATGTTCGTAGTATTGAAGTATGAATCACATCACAGCAATGATCCCCTTAAACAATATACATTTTTAACAACAATGTAATTGCGGAACTCAGTATTGCCCAAATCCTATCACATAGTTATTAGAATGGAAGCAGAAGCAAATTAGATAGCTGCAATAGGGAGAGTGAAATGGAAATAAGCCCAAGAATAGACAGTAATGGACTGACTGCCCTGGGCTGATGATGTTTAATATGATAATTACTTAATATACTGTATTTAGGTATGTTATTTACTCTATTCATTTCAATTTGGAATTCCATAAAAATATATTTGGGCAGCAGTGAAGTTCACACCTCATAATACTTGACAACTATTCCCAATTACCATTTATTACAGTTTCTTTAGAATGGAAATGTTGTTGAAGGCAGTGCTTTTTCCACCCTGTCTTTCATGTGATGAAAGCATGTAGCCTTGAAGAATGATACTAAATGGGTTGTGTGAACCAGAAGAGACTGAATAATTGAGGCCATGACCATGGAATTGGACTACTAATAACAAATCGCATAGGGGTGACACACACACACTTGCCATATTTTGTTAAGTTAAGCTGTGTCTGTTAACGTTTACACCTGTATAAACCCCTGTCTTTATTTCCTAGTGTCCCAGCACTCCAGTCGCACTGATCAAATTGAGTGAGGCCAGAGAGAGTTGGCTGTCCAAACACAGACTAAACACTTCCCCATCCACAAAGCCCTCCACTGCATTCCTGCACAACGCTGTGCCATAAACAATGACTTGATGATGTTGCTGCCAATATAATTGATTGATGGAATGCCCATGCAATTACTGTGTGGATTGGAGGAGAGACGTAACAAGAACACATTGACAGGTTTAATGGAACGACAGGTCTATTGGCACTTAAGGATGGAGGCATGAGTTATAAGTACAATAGGACAAAGCCTCTCTCCTTCTCTCAACCTTTCTCACACCTTATGAAAGCCTTTTCTGTTGACTCCTTGACAATGCGATGAAAGCGAGAGCTGAAACCAAGATACGTTGCTGTTCTACTGTTTGTGTCATATGAGACAAATCTTGCCAGAATGTTCCTCAATTTCTCGATGGGATTTGAGGAATTTGTTTAACGATCACAAATTAGAGGCCAGCTATTGTGACTCACAACACAGTGCTATATGGAAAGATGTCAAGGTTGCCGTTCAAGGTCGCCCAACCCAGTCTGTAGCTGGGGATAAAGACACATTTGGGACATTAATACTTAACCCTAAATCATCATTTACACTAGACCTCTGGTTTCGGATGGTGAAACAACGCAAGCTGGAAAACGAAATCTGAACATTGAAATGGTTTACTTTTGATCCTAAATTTAAACCAGGTATCTACAGTATGATAAAACATGTAAGGACTGTAGAGGATGTAGAATTTAAAGGAGAAATATCTTATGGAAAAATAAGATTTATTCAGATACTTACAGTTAAGGGACTATTTAGAAAAAGAGTCAGAACCTTTTTCAACCAAATTACAGAACCTTCTTCAATCCCAAATGTGACTATCCATTTGATTTGAAATGCATATAAACAAGCAATGTCCAAGACAATCACTTCACTCTGTCATGGCCTGATAGCCTCTAGAAAAGAGTCAGCTCTTTATATTAAATCAAAATGGGGAAAGGAACTGTATATAGACATCTCAGATGAAGACTGGGACAATATATGCAGTACTCAACAACTTAAGAACATGGAGAGAGTTTTTTGGGGGAAAATTACCTGTTTTTAAATGTTTTAAATCACTCCTAGAATCACAAGTCAACCGCTAGATATACAACAGCCATGCCAACCACACCCATGTTTTTGGGGAATGTCAGAATATGCCATTGTTTTTGGGATCATGTATGTTTGGTGTTAAAAGATGTCCTGGGATATGAAGTCCCTAGAACTTGCCCTGTAATGTTCCAGAAGGTGTGATGAGCAGGGACAGATACCTGATCAAAGTTCACCTTGCTGCAAGTACAAAAGCCAATACCAAGAACTGGTATAAAGTAGAAGCCCCAAAATGTGAAGAATAGCAAAGTTTAATCCAAGAAATCATTCATATGGAAAGCTTGACATATGCCTTCAGACTCCAAAAACCTGTATTCAATAATAACTGTGAGAAATGCATATCATTCACATAATATAATAATAATAATAATAATAATAATATATGCCATTTAGCTGACGCTTTTATCCAAAGCGACTTACAGTCATGTGTGCATACATTCTACGTATGGGTGGTCCCGGGAATTGAACCCACTACCCTGGCGTTACAAGCGCCATGCTCTACCAACTGAGCCACAGAAGGACCACCACATACTAGGAAGACTGGATTAACTAATATCTTGTTAACAATACAATATCACAATGTTATATATTATTCTGTACCTATTGGATGGCGACTTCTGTTTGCTTTTATTTATTATTTAGTTTCATTATTTCTGTTTTTGCTGTATTGTTTTGAAAAAAGACCTGATAAAATCCAAGTATAAGAAAGAAAGGCCAGCTATGGACAACCTCTTTATTTGACCTTCATTTAATAACTAGTCTTTCCTTGGAGGACATTTCACATGGTAAGCTCCAATCGATCGGTAGGTTTTCAAATGCATATAAAACAATGTTAAATGGAGGCTAGATGCAGATTAAACCAATAATTTGAGGAGAAATGCTGTAGGCACAGAAAATATATATATTTTTTCTCAAGCTTCAGTTTGGCTATTCTCCATTGGAAAGTACAAGTGGGTCTTTGTCCTTGTGTGCCCTAGTAGGCAACTGGGTCTTAGTCTTAGTGTGCCCCGCTGGATATTGTCCAGTAAGAATTACTAAAGGAACACCTTGCTGCTGGTTTGACTCCACTCCTCCAGGCCCTGACCTTCAGAGGGTTCTCATTAACAGTGGAAACAGAACACAGTACCCTTCTAGAGCCGTAACCAAGGCAAGCATTTCCAGAGTCAATAGAGCCCAGGGAAGATAAGACAAACTACCAATCAGATCTTAATTCAGCTCAGATGAAGATGGACGGACAGTGAAACAAGACCCTGACTTCCTCCTCCCTATACTGACTCAACTTGCATGGTATTATTAGAACAGGGGGATTACTTTCCCTCTCTTTTCCCTCTATTTTTTCCCGCTTTTCTTACTTTGTGAGTTTGGGGAAAGATATGCTCCTACATAATCATGAATGACATGTTGGCTTCATTCTAGACCGTGTGTGGTATTACTTTGACTTTTTGTGTCTCCCAAGTAATAGTCAACTATTCTCCCCTTTCCCCAAGAATATATAGGATAATATGTCTACAGATAACAGTAAGAAATAGGAGTAGCCTAAACCCCACGTTTGATTATACTGTCCTCATTACCTGGCTGTATTTGAGAAAAGAATACACATTTGTGAAATTACATATCTGAGTGGTTTGGCATGTAGGCTACTTTTTATGGAAGAACTTCAAGGGCAAAAATGTGCAAAGAAAACAATTGTCGACTTATCAAAGGCGGCTGTTGTTGGCAGGAACTGGCCTCTAGATCTTGACCTCTCCCTCAGATTGGTTGTTCTAACAGGCAGAGAGGTGTTATAGCTTGCCCTGTGTTTATTGTTCTCCCGTTCAAATCAAATCAAAATCAAATTTTATTTGTCACATACACATGGTTAGCAGATGTTAATGCGAGTGTAGCGAAATGCTTGTGCTTCTAGTTCCGACAATGCAGTAATAACCAACAAGTAATCTAGCTAACAATTCCAAAACTACTACCTTATAGACACAAGTGTAAGGGGATAAAGAATATGTACATAAAGATATATGAATGAGTGATGGTACAGAGCGGCATAGGCAAGATGCAGTAGATGGTATTGAGTGCAGTATATACATATGAGATGAGTATGTAAACAAAGTGGCATAGATAAAGTGACTAGTTATACATGTATTACATAAAGATGCAGTAGATGATATAGAGTACAGTATATACAGTGCCTTGCGAAAGTATTCGGCCCCCTTGAACTTTGCGACCTTTTGCCACATTTCAGGCTTCAAACATAAAGATATAAAACTGTATTTTTTTTGTGAAGAATTAACAACAAGTGGGACACAATCATGAAGTGGAACGACATTTATTGGATATTTCAATATTCAGTATTAACTTAAGGGGGCTGAATAATTTTGCACGCCCAATTTTTCAGTTTTTGATTTGTTAAAAAAGTTTGAAATATCCAATAAATGTCGTTCCACTTCATGATTGTGTCCCACTTGTTGTTGAATCGAGAGCATCCTCGATGCTCGGGTGGTTGTTGTCCTTGATGATCTTTATGGCCTTCCTGTGACATCGGGTGGTGTAGGTGTCCTGGAGGGCAGGTAGTTTTCCCCCGGTGATGCGTTGTGCAGACCTCACTACCCTCTGGAGAGCCTTACGGTTGTGGGCGGAGCAGTTGCTGTACCAGACGGTGATATTGATTGTGCATCTGTAGAAGTTTGTGAGTGCTTTTGGTGACAAGCCGAATTTCTTCAGCCTCCTGAGGTTGAAGAGGCGCTGCTGCTCCTTCTTCACGATGCTGTCTGTGTGGGTGGACCAATTCAGTTTGTCTGTGATGTGTACGCCGAGGAACTTAAAACTTACTACCCTCTCCACTACTGTTCCATCAATGTGGATAGGGGGGTGTTCCCTCTGCTGTTTCCTGAAGTCCACAATCATCTCCTTAGTTTTGTTGACGTTGAGTGTGAGGTTATTTTCCTGACACCACACTCCGAGGGCCCTCACCTCCTCCCTGTAGGCCGTCTCGTCGTTGTTGGTAATCAAGCCTACCACTGTTGTGTCGTCCGCAAACTTGATGATTGATTTGGAGGCGTGCGTGGCCACGCAGTCGTGGGTGAACAGGGAGTACAGGAGAGGGCTCAGAACGCACCCTTGTGGGGCCCCAGTGTTGAGGATCAGCGTGGTGGAAATGTTGTTGCCTACCCTCACCACCTGGGGTGAAGTCAGGAAGTCCAGTACCCAGTTGCACAGGGCGGGGTCGAGAACCAGGGTCTCGAGCTTGATGACGAGCTTGGAGGGCACTATGGTGTTAAATGCCGAGCTGTAGTCGATGAACAGCATTCTCACATAGGTATTCCTCTTGTCCAGATGGGTTAGGGCAGTGTGCAGTGTGGTTGAGATTGCATCGTCTGTGGACCTATTTGGGCGGTAAGCAAATTGGAGTGGGTCTAGGGTGTCAGGTAGGGTGGAGGTGATATGATCCTTGACTAGTCTCTCAAAGCACTTCATGATGACGTTTAGCTCAGTTACCTTAGCTTTGTTGGGAACAGGAACAATGGTGGCCCTCTTGAAGCATGTGGGAACAACAGACTGGGATAGGGATTGATTGAATATGCCCGTAAACACACCAGCCAGCTGGTCTGCGCATGCTCTGAGGGCACGGCTGGGGATGCCGTCTGGGCCTGTAGCCTTGCGAGGGTTGACACGTTTAAATGTTTTCCTCACGTCGGCTGCAGTGAAGGAGAGTCCGCATGTTTTAGTTGCGGGCCGTGTCAGTGGCACTGTATTGTCCTCAAAGCGGGCAAAAAAGTTATTTAGTCTGCCTGGGAGCAAGACATCCTGGTCCGTGATGGGGCTGGTTTTCTTTTTGTAATCCGTGATTGACTGTAGACCCTGCCACATACCTCTTGTGTCTGAGCCGTTGAATTGAGATTCTACTTTGTCTCTATATTGACGCTTAGCTTGTTTGATTGCCTTGCGGAGGGAATAGTTACACTGTTTGTATTCGGTCATGTTTCCAGTCACCTTGCCCTGATTAAAAGCAGTGGTTCGGGCTTTCAGTTTCGCGCGAATGCTGCCATCAAGCCACGGTTTCTGGTTTGGGAATGTTTTAATCGTTGCTATGGGAACGACATCTTCATCGCACGTTCTAATGAACTCGCTCACCGAATCAGCGTATTCGTCAATGTTGTTGTCTGACGCAATACGAGACATATCTCAGTCCACGTGATGGAAGCAGTCTTGGAGTGTGGAATCAGATTGGTCGGACCAGCGTTGAACAGACCTCAGCGCGGGAGCTTCTTGTTTTAGTTTCTGTCTGTAGGCAGGGATCAACAAAATGGAGTCGTGGTCAGCTTTTCCGAAAGGAGGGCAGGGCAGGCCCTTATATGCGTCGCGGAAGTTAGAATAGCAGTGATCCAAGGTTTTTCCAGCCCTGGTTGCGCAATCGATATGCTGATAAAATTTAGGGAGTCTTGTTTTCAGATTAGCCTTGTTAAAATCCCCAGCTACAATGAATGCAGCCTCCGGATAAATGGATTCCAGTTTGCAAAGAGTCAAATAAAGTTTGTTCAGAGCCATCAATGTGTCTGCTTGGGGGATATATACGGCTGTGATTATAATCGAAGAGAATTCCCTTGGTAGATAATGCGGTCGACATTTGATTGTGAGGAATTCTAAATCAGGTGAACAGAAGGACATGAGTACCTGTATGTTGTTATGATCACACCATGTCACGTTAACCATGAAGCATACGCCCCCGCCCCTCTTCTTACCAGAAAGATGTTTGTTGCGCGATGCGTGGAGAAACCAGTTGGCTGCACCGACTCCGATAGCGTCTCTCCAGTGAGCCATGTTTCCGTGAAGCAAAGAACGTTACAGTCTCTGATGTCCCTCTGGAATGCTACCCTTGCTCGGATTTCATCAACCTTGTTGTCAAGAGACTGGACATTGGCGAGAAGAATGCTAGGGAGTGGTGCACGATGTGCCCGTCTCCGGAGTCTGACCAGAAGACCGCTCCGTTTTCCCCTTTTACGAAGTTTTCTTGGGTCGCCGGCTGGGATCCATTCCGTTGTCCTGGGTGGAAGGCAGAACACAGGATCCGCTTCGCGAAAGTCATATTCTTGGTCGTACTGATGGTGAGTTGACGCTGCTCTTATGTTCAGTAGTTCTTCTAGACTGTATGTAATGAAACCTAAGATGACCTGGGGTACCAATGTAAGAAATAACACGTAAAAAAAACAAAAAACTGCATAGTTTCCTAGGAACGCGAAGCGAGGCGGCCATCTCTGTCGGCGCCGGAAGTTAAAACTCTCATCCCCCTTTTCTAAAGCTGAGATAGAAGGGCTATACTACACCTACAACAATGGCTTTTCTAAAGCTGAGATAGAAGGGCCATACTACACCTACAACAATGGCTTTTCTAAAGCTGAGATAGAAGGGCTATACTACACCTACAACAATGGCTTTTCTAAAGCTGAGATAGAAGGGCTATACTACACCTACAACAATGGCTTTTCTAAAGCTGAGATACTACACCTACAACAATGGCTTTTCTAAAGCTGAGATAGAAGGGCTATACTACACCTACAACAATGGCTTTTCTAAAGCTGAGATAGAAGGGCTATACTACACCTACAACAATGGCTTTTCTAAAGCTGAGATAGAAGGGCTATACTACACCTACAACAATGGCTTTTCTAAAGCTGAGATAGAAGGGCTATACTACACCTACAACAATGGCTTTTCTAAAGCTGAGATAGAAGGGCTATACTACACCTACAACAATGGCTTTTCTAAAGCTGAGATAGAAGGGCTATACTACACCTACAACAATGGCTTTTCTAAAGCTGAGATAGAAGGGCTATACTACACCTACAACAATGGCTTTTCTAAAGCTGAGATAGAAGGGCTATACTACACCTACAACAATGGCTTTCCTAAAGTTGAGAACGTACTATGCCAGTGCTACACCTACAACAATGGTGTTGTAGGTCTATTTTCATGTATAATCCAGTTAGGACACAGTGCAGTTCAGGGTATGTGCTTCATGTTATTTCACTGCACGTTAAGAGTTTTCTGCTCTGGGGATGTTGGGGCAGGCGAGCATAACTCTGTGAAGCGTTCTCCTCACTAACGTGTGCCTGTTTTGTGTCTGTGTGTTCCGGCCTATTCTGTGGCAGAGTGTTTTTCATGTGCCTGCTCTTCCATGAGAAGGCAGCACCTGAGCTCCAGAGCAGTTTTGTGCTTTTCTGCTCTCGGTACTGTGGGGGGGCAGCCATGCAGGACAAAGCTGCCTTTGATCACGTTTTAGTGTCACAAATGCCCCTCTCTCTTCTCTATCAGGAGATACTGCAGGTCTGTATTTGTCTCTAAAGCAGGCAGCAGTACTCTTCTCTCTGTTTCTTTGGGTTACAGTGTTTGGGGTAGATCGATTAAAATGTTCTAGCTCCAGCTTGTTTACTTTTAGAACAGCAAATTAGCCTGGTTATTTGAGAGAGATAGAATGCTGAATATTCTGATATCTTCCCTGGTGGATGCGGGACGAAGTTACCGTTACAGGAGGACAGAGCGGCTGGCATCTATTCTAGTATGTGGTCATTCATTCATATTGCAGATATAACAAACTTGCTTTGAAAAAAATACTGATACAAATGTAGATTAATTGTTCTTTTGATGTTTTACTTTTGTGTCCAACCTCATGTTAGATAGATTAGATTGTTAGACACTGACAAATACAGTTAATATATAGTAATTTGAGAGTGCATTATTTAGTTGTAGGCTGAATGTTATATTTAAGCAATAAGGTCAAGGAGGTGTGTGGTATATGGCCAAAATACCATGGCTGAGAGCTGTTTGCACGATGCATCAAGCCCTGTCTGTCAAACAGCTTTAGGTTTTTGCTTTGTTGGATTTGGTCTGGTGGCAAATTAACCCAAGACCATCCACACCTACAGGGCACCTCTGGCCTGCGCCAGCTGTACATGTAAGAAAAGTCAGGAGCAGTGTGTGAACGTGATTTCCTGGTTTGTCAAAATGGCTGCTTGGGATGGAAATAGAGGAGCTCTGTGCGCGCTGAGCAAAGTGGTTACTTAGCTGAACATTTTTTATTCTTTTATTTATTTTATTTCACCTTTATTTAACCAGGTAGGCTAGTTGAGAACAAGTTCTCATTTTAAACTGCGACCTGGGCAAGATAAAGCAATGCAGTGCGACACAAACAACAACACAGAGTTACACATGGAATAAACAAACATACAGCCAATAATTCAATAGAAAAAGTCGATATACAGTGCATGTAGTCATCGTTGTTCTTGAAATGTTATGTCACAGGCTGAAGCTACTTCTGATTTCTTTACAAGTAAGATATGAACTGATTTATTTTACATTGAGAGATATAGCCCTACAGTGTGTTGTTTACTTTGAAACAATACAAGCTGAGCTCTGAGGTTCAGCGCATCCTGTGGGTTGGTTCCGGAAGGCCATAGGAAGTATTCTGAATGACAGCTATGGCCCGCTTGGTTTCCTGTGTGGTTGGTTATCAACCACACAAAAACCCAACTTAAAGTCATGGACTGGATTTTCAGTTGATAGTTGACCTGAAACATTTTTCTTTGGTTTATGACTTTTACTTATGAAACTGTAGACTGTGTCCCAGACTTGTCTGCCATGCCACCAACTCTTGTGGTTGCAAAGTCACATAATAATATAAAATAGTGTTTTCAGACATATTACAAGTTATTAAGTCCTATTGCAAGATATTTATGCAAGAATAGTTATACGTTTTATGTCTCAAGGATTGTATGAATCAATGTATTTTCAATTTATCTGGATATATTAGGTGACCCAGGTGTTTTAGGAGTTTACAAGTACTGTGCTTCATTATAGTAAATAAACACGGCAGGCCTGTCAGTCACCCAGTAAAAGTGAACATTCAGCAGCATCACATCAGCGATATCCCCTCTCCTCTCTTCACAATTGTCCATGGTCCGCATAGTTCATTATCAAGAAAAATAGTGATATCCGTTTTTTTGTTGTTGCATTAAGAATAGTTTATACGGGTAAATTAATATATAACTATAACGTATACGTTTGACCTGAATGTCCGACATACATGCATAATCATAATATTTTGTTTAGAATACGTATATTTAGTTCAATGGCAATGCCCAGGCTTCCATCCAGTACCATCACCCCTACAGCGGTGCAATGGACTCTTCCAGTCAGACATGTCACGATCGTTGGTTGGAGAGGAGAGAATCGAGCAGAGAGAAGCATACAAAGCCTGCCATTGCAGTTTTACTGCTTTGGATTTGCGGACGAAGTGTTATCTACATTTTCTTCAAACGTTTCAGTCAACATTCTTAAGAGAAAATACATTAAGGCAACGTATTTGAGTTGGCTATTTTAAACGGAGTAATTGCAGATGTATAGACATGTAGGGTAAAGTTACGTTTAAGGCAAACTACGAAAGATAATGAACTTTGGACTTTTCACACACACATTTGGGTCATGTTTCTCGACGTCCTGAAAAAATAAAATATTATTGCCCGGCGTGGCGGCAGCTGGGAGAAATTCAGAAGAAGGAATTTTGCGCTTTGGTTGAAGTGATAATACTAACATTAACTTGCTACTTTGGGAGCGGAGCTAGCAAGTAAAATGTCTACCAAAACAGCTTCTAAGGTAGGATACCCGACGGAACTACAGAAAAAGAAAAAAAGTTATGAAGTATATTTTATTTTGCGCCGAAAGCATACTATTCTCATCAAGGGAAACTGGGAAATACTATCAACATCAGATTGTTCGTCTAGTTTGTGTCTCTGTCAATGTTGTCAGTGGTCGATGAGATCGACATGATCGAAAGTTACCTCAACTTTATTTACGTTAGGTGAATGTCATTCATGCGACCAGGGAGGTATTGATCATGAAACATTCAGGATTTTATAATGTTTTGAAAATAAGCTAAACAGAACGGGTTCACTAAACAGATGACTCACTAAACTGACAACTTGTATGCATATTATTGTCGGAGGTGCCCCAATAAAACACCTGTGGATCATCAACATATGGGGGACCACATACCATTTCTTCAATGCTGATGGTTAGTTACAATTTTGAGTTTGTCTTAGCAGTGAAAACAGTTACACTGGCAAACTTTATTTGAATGGACGATATCACAGCCTTGCAACACTGTAATGGTTGGTTTACCGACAATCAAAGCCGGGGTAAAATAATGTCCAGTGTTAATCAATTATTTCATAGTCTTGATACAATGACACGATTGTTAATTAGAACCAATAGTGAACTACAACCCGTAGTTTTATCTCGGCGTCATTCACCGGGCAATCATGTTTGTTTACTGGGCTTATGCAGATTTTCGTGTGAACCCGGGTCAATTTAGACACATCTCAACTGTACATGCTATTGCTCCACACACACTGCGTAGGGTCCAGATTGACTAGACTGGGGCATAGCTTGTCAAAGCCATGTGGATTCAAGTACGTCGTGTATCAGTTCTAGTGGTTTGAGTTGTTTCAACCTTGTTTGACCAGGTGAAAGCTGGTAGCAACACATTTTGGGAGTGGTTGTAAAATAGGTTAATCCACAAATTACAACAATACCAATGTTTTCAAGTATGTCAATCATTTCCTCTGTCACACAGAGTTGTCTGACAACCTAGGAATGTGTAATGTAGTTTCACACTAATGAAATTCAGGTTTGGTCTGTTTTTCTAGTTCAGGTGGAACCATCTCAGGTGATGTAATGCAGGGTTGTCCTATGCGGTGTGTCACACTACAACATACTTTAGATATTTAAACTGTCTGTTGAAATAAAGTAAGTGCAAGTGACAACTGAAGTGTAACTTTCTGTTTGCTGGATGGTGTTTGGTCTGTCAAGAAGGCTATCATCTGTTTTAGAATGTGTTGCTACCAGCATGTGTTCACTAAGAAATATGCCTTCTGGTTCATTTGGCCGTCACTCTCTGGCCCACTTGTTCAATCTGAATACATCACCTCTGCTTGGACTATTATGTTTTCATTATAGGATACCTTACCTTACTTTGAGTTAGGGGCTGTTGTTTGGGATCACTGCTTGATTAAGGAATAGCTTTTAGGCCACATTAAGCAGTGCATGCCCCCCCCTAATATCTATTTAACTCCTATAGATGTTTGTAGTACAACACACCATACATGCAATATCTCTCTAGCTATGAGTAATGCCAGCAATGTTGTGTGAAAAGTGTAACTTGAATGCCTATGGTTTTATCTGTCCTGTCACAGGCCCATGTGTACTACGACTTCGTCCAGAGGAATTTCACCACGCATATTCCAGTGGTCAGAGTCACAATTGAGTAATAAAGGACACAGAGAATGATCTGAATTAATAGGCTGTTTCTAGACCAGTGTTGTGACACCTGGAACAGGCCATGATCACATCTGTAGTTGTGGTGACATAAGCTCTGTCAAAGGTCAAGAATGCTGAAATCAAACCCTAATAATCAGGAAGGATTTAAGAATGCTGTTTATTATCCATGTCACGGTCACGTAATTGTAGTTTTTACAGTGTCACATAATAATTGTTTACTTATTATTGTCCTCATCATAATGCATTTCCTGTCTTGGAGGAAGTGTGCAGCACAGCCTCATGTTTATCTGAGAAAGGGATTAGGGAGAGCTCACTCAGCACGGTAGTAGTAGCAACAGCATTTCCATAGTAGTGTTTCTGCTGGAGCACGAAGTAGGAGTGGACGTGTTTGTTGCCAACATTTCAAAAGCTGTGTGAAACCCCATTAATCCAGCTCATGCAGCCTGCATGAAAATGAAGACATTAACTCTTCTTCCACACTACATTTTAATTCTGTCCTCATCCCTCCCTTGCCTTTCACTGTTTACACTCGCTGAATAGGAGTACAACACAACAAAATAGAAATAATTTATTGTATCGGCTCGCTCTAAAAATAGGCCACATGCTTGTGTTTTCAGGGTGAAAGAAGAGTAGTGAAATTAGTGAAAGCAATGGGGTTGAAAGGCTTTGCAGTCTGTGCTCTTGTTCTCCCTCTCATGTATGACTGGAGAGGCTGTGGTAATTATGAGGACGAGTCCCTGTGGCCTTAGTGGACTCACTCAGAGCGGTACGTCTTCTGTTTTCCTTTGATGATGATTACACATCTCACATTTACATCAGCGATGGGGGGGTGCAATTAGGCTTCTCTGTGGCCTGGAGACGGGATGTTTTTTGTTTTCCAGTATCACTGGTCGCTCTTTGTGGTCCTTTAAAAAAAACTATGGCTAGAGCGAGCTGCTGGACGTTTTCGTGCAGACAGGGCTAGTCTCTCTCGCTCTCTTTCTTTGTGCCATGAGAGGGCCTGCGGACAGAGCGTCTCAAGTGGCCCACATGAAGAGAGGAGCTAGGAGCCCTGGCCCCTTGTGCAGCTGAACTCTCAGTTGTGGTCAGCCAAAGTGTTCTAAAATAACAAAGTGTTCTAATAAATAATAATGGTGGACTTCAAATAACTTATCTAGACTCCACTTTTTTGTCACTAGTTTATCTAGTAGTGAAATACAATCATGTTATGCTTAAAGACATGCTACAGAACTTTGGTGACTAGTAAGTATATTTTAAACTTCCTGCTTTGGGCTGGATGTGTCAATGTGTAGTTCATACATGCAGCATTACTGTATTACCACAATTAGAGCCACACAATCCCTAGTTAGACGCAATCCCTAAGTGACTGTTTACTGGAAGCTGTGCAATGCCATTTTCCCCCAGGTGGGCCAGCCCCCTAGCATTTCAAGTTCTAGCCAATGAGCTTCAGTCCCTCGCCATTTGAATGACAGCCAGCAAGATGCACACACAGCAGAGCGAGAGAGAGTAGTGTCGTGTGCACATATGTGACACAGTTTTCTGGGACCACTTTTTGACTCGTGAGCTTTACGTTCAGAAATACTGCCTAAAAAGTAGACAAAAGTACCGGAGAATCTCTAACTCGACCCACACAGCTCTTCTGTCTTATGTAACGGTAGCCTAATTGTTTACACTAAGTCTCTCATAAATCATTCATAACATGCATTATAAACTACAGTTACTTATGGAGATGTATTAAAACATGTAGTATGATAAATTATTGAAATGTTTTACATAAATTTGATGTACAAACATGGTTTGTTTTGGATTGTGTTTGAATTAGAGTAGGTCGATAAGGACAAGACTCCATACCTGGACAAATTGCCTGAATTGATGCGATAACGATAAATAGAACGCTAAGTTTATAACATGAATGTGCACCACAGTTGTTTTTCATTATCCTTAAAACTACTACTACTAGTTTGATGGTTGTAGCCATCAATTGTCTCATTAACGATCACCCACATAAGCAAACGTATTTTGTTTCCAACTTCACATTTCTATTGGGACAAGGTTTTACACATTTAGATGATGAAACATTGCAAAGCTTTAATGTGTAGCTGTTGTGTGTTTTTTATTTTATTGAATAGTGCTGGAATTCTGTAATCGCTGTGTTATTACCATGAGTGGACATTGCGATGCTAAGCCAGGGCTTTTCTCTCCGTCACATGAGGAGATCCTGTGTATTTTCTCGAGGGAGTGGCATTTCCCCTTCTTCCTCTCCCCAACCCCTTTTCTCTTCTGTTGAGTGCACTCACCCATGCTGGAGACTTCATTAAGATGTCCCAAACTGACACGGTCTGTGTCCAAGATAGATCCCGTTGTCCCAGGGGAGTTGACTGTTGCCCCTGGATGAGCAGCAGCTGAACACTTGTCACTGACCGCTGGGGCCTTCAGAGCATTCTTGGCAAGGGTGCTGTCCTTCAGCCTGTCCAATGCCATATTCTATTCCAGTTCCACATGGCTGTGTTGCATACGATCGTGAAATAAGCACTGTGGTGTTTCTCTGTCTTGGCTCGTATGATAGCTAGCTAGAGCACCCAACCTCTGCTCAAAACCAAATGGATCAAGAGGGGGACTGGAATGCAACATGTCAAAAATGGCTGCTCAGAATGCACATATTTCTTGGGATAGGTGTAATTAAAATGCTCCTTAAATGGCCTGCTGTGGTGTAGTATTTTCCCCCCCCCATTCTCTTTTGAAGTGCATAGATTTATACAGCACAGAAAAAAAGGCTCTTGTTGGAAGTGTCTTATCCCTTGTTATTTTGTCATGGGTTGCTGCTAAGGAAGAGAGGGCAACCTGCTGTTATGTTTTGGTAGCAATGATACTCGAAGTGCTGCACTTATCTTATCAGTGGGTATCGGTCCTATAGATACCTTTTATTTGTGGAAGGAATGTGAAGACTGACGGGCACAGCAGAGGCAGTTAGTTATAGCAAGACGGAGAGAAAGAGCAACAACATGCTACAGGGAGGGGAGAGGGGGAGATGCACTGCCTGGCTATAATCTGAATCACATGCAACCTCTTAAAAAAGACCTCACCCATAATCACAGCATTAAATCCTAGAGATATGGGGGTGCCTTTTCCCTGTTTGAAGTCCACCATTATTTTCTTCTCACCGCTTTCTATCTGTGACCCCAGAATAGTGGCTAGAATCCACAGACATGTGATAGAGAATTGATTTTGACAGCTTACTTGAGGGTTCTTACAGAATTCCTAATCTATGTAAGGCTAAATGTACCAAACACAGCTGTAGACTAGATTGATTGACATTTAATTTTCTCTAGATTCTAGGAGGAGTGATACCACAGTGTGTTGGGGAAGATGAACGACCCGACATGTTCTCTCATTGTCTCAGACAGGTAGACGACCCAGTCTGCCAGTATGCTGCTCCTGGTGTATTGTGTGTTATTACTGGTGTGTCTGTGTGTGAGTAAAGTGTCTGGATAATCACAGGGATCATGAATGGGGGAGGAGGGATGGTTGATTATTGTGGTACTGACTGGGAGTGTCGTGGTGTTTTCCCAGGCAGGGAAGCACACAGCAGGGAGAGCAGGTCTGTGTGTGTGTGTGTCCCGGCCCTCCTGCTGAGTCAGTGGATTGATACTTATCTCCCCCAGTCACACTGGTGCCTGGTCCCTGGGTTCCAGGAAGGGGTGCCTGCTCTCTGCACCAACCAGCATCTCGGCAGGCGTTTCTGTTTTGGCTCCTCGAGAAGGAACTGGGGTTTCGGGAGCTACCCCAGTGTGCGTGTTTGGTTTGTGAAATGGGAGATTTGATGTCCCTGCCACTCCCAGGCCAGCCAAGCCACCCATCCTTGGTTTGCTGGCAGGTCAGGTCTCTGAGGATTTGTCCACCAGCAGCACAAGGCTGGTTGTTTCTGTGTGTGAATGACTGACTGACTGCAGCTCAGATCGTTGAAATAGATTCATCCTATGGCTTACCCTACATTTCTTTAGTCACTCGTTTGGGAAATGATCATGTTTTTGTTATGTAGGTCACCTACCTGCCACAATGCTGGAGCCCTCTTCACAGTGCAAGCTCATCCTATTTTGCTTTAGTCATTAATTATTTTTGCCCCTAAATCTGGACAGAAGTTATGGACGATGACGTCCAATATTTACATATGCATGTCATTACAATGGTCGTACTTCAACCATAGGCCCCCGTGTTCTAGGCTGGCCATTCATACAGTTTATTGAATATTCACTACATTTCATGTCTGCTCTGTCCTGTGTGTGTTGTTTTATTAAAACATGCCTTGATACAGATCAGACTAAATCAGTCTCAGATGCAGCTGCACAGCACTTTCTTCTCCTCTCACTCTCTCCCCAGCACACTTTGGAGAGAGCGAGAGAGAGCGAGCGAGCGTGTGTGTGCTTATTAAGTTAGTGTTCTTTTAGGTCATGTCAGTCCCGTTGAACAACTCTGCCATGTTCACCTATTCCTCCCTCCTTCTCTCACCCTCCTTAAGACGTCAACATACTTCCCAGCTGGCATTTTGTGATGTTTTTTTCTTTTTTTCTTAAGGCAAACCGAAGTCGGTAGCTGAAGTCTCTATGCCCCTTCATCGGTGATTGGTCAACAGTAGGGATTCTTCAGTAAAGTCTTGGTTTTCATTCAATGAGAGACGACTCGATTTCGTGAAAATCTTTGAAATACTGCAATAAGATCTCCTCGGCAAAAATGCCGGCAAAAATGCCAAAATTAAGTGAGCTATCTTAGAATAATTCCGACTATTTTCAGGAAGTGTATACCAGCAGTTACCATTCCCAGGCTGCTAGGTGGTTGCTACTTCATTAAAGTCCCCAGGACATTCACAGTATTAGGCAAAACTGCCTTCTCTTCTTGTGCACCAGAGGCATGTATTGGTCTACAGTCCATGCTTCATCTAGATATGTTAGTGCCACTGAAGTGATTTAAAAATATAAAAATGTTACAGAGGGGATTGAATGTTTTTTTAGACTGGCTCATGTTGTGTTTTAATTCTGTAATGTATTGATTGTTGATGTTGTCTTGGCCAGGTCTCCCTTGAAAATGAGAATATGGGTCTCAATGGGCTTTTCCTAGTTAAATAAAAAAAATACTGGCTACGCCATCTCAATATGGACAATACTATTGCTGCTTTTTTTCTTGTTTATCAAGTGAAGGTCTTTTAAGGGAGTATGAGAGCACACTTTTTCGGATCTGGGCTAGGCGCCAGCCGAACTGAAGCAAGCTGCCGCCTCTACTCTTCCCACCTTCCCCTTATCCTCTCCCATCCACTGTTATTTTGTGTTTAAAGTCGGACTCAGTACACAGGAAAAATATCATTACTCCAGCCCCGGGAGCAACTTGGTTTACTTTGGTAAATTGCATAATTAACACAGCAAAACCTAAGCCTGCAATTTTCTACTGTTCAACTCTGCCCTCTGAGTTTTACTCCACTGGAAATCCCTTTCAAATGTTATATAGTCACTATTTGTGAAATTGTAGAATTCACCTTTTAATTAAGTGTATGAGTTGTAATTTCTCAGAAAGGCATTTGAGGTAATGTTCGTTTTCCAGTAATACAATTACTGTTCCTCAGGAGAAAGAATGTAATCTTTGCTGTCTTTTTGTATGTTTCAGTGCCCTGTTTATACAAACTACAAATTTAAATTGTCTATAATGACCGATTTTTATATGTGCAGTCAGGATAAGCATTCAAACAAGGCTTTCCTGCCACTGTTTACACACACACACACACACACACACACACACACACACCACACACCACACACCACACACCACACACACACTCAAAACAACTCTGTTGTCTGTCTTTGACAAATGGCTATGGCAGACAATGTTTTCTCACAATGCACACAACTCCTGTTGAGTTCTGATGGTGTACTTGACTGAGGCAATAGTGTGCACACCCTTGTCACATGTCTCTTATTTACCCCTTTTAAGGTGGAACCTGAGAATGTTGTCCTCTATCACATCTCTCTCAGGATCCCAGCCCTTTGAGTCAACATATAGCCCCTGTCCCCTGTAACTTCTATGTTGTAATTAGTTCATGTATAATGAGATACTGGGTCTATGCCTAGATTGAGGCTGAGTTTATCTAGATTTTAATCAATCAATCAAATGTATTTATAAAACCTGTTTTTACATAAGCAGACGCCACGGTGCTTATACAGATACCAAGCCTAAAACCCCCCAAAAACAAGCAATGCCGATGTAGAGGCACAGTGGCAGGAAAAGGCAGGAACCTAGGAAGAAACCTAGAGAAGAACCAAAGCTCTTGCTAGATGTTGGTGTTATTAATTATGGTTTGTTGTTGTTATTATTATTATTATGCATGTACTACTCATTAAAGAATGCATGTTTTCTCCCTAAGATGATCATTTTGCAGGGTGGGAAAGGAACATGGCTGCCCAGCCCCTAACAGTAACCAACTCATTAATTCAGTAAATGTAGGCCTCAGCCTGGCCCACAACATAGCCATTATAACTGAGAGGCTCTGAAAGCTTGGGAATCTGAGTGGACTTGGCTTCTGGTTTTAGTGGGGCTGGGCCATGTGACCCTGCTGTTCGTGTGTGTCTATATGGAGGACCAGCCCTGCTGGGGTAGTGGTTATGGCTTCCGCATGCTCCGGCTCAGCTGGCTCCTAGCTGAAATCGGCTAGGCGAACCGAACGAGTTTGCTCGCATACCTTCGACCATCGCTTGAAAACGAGAAATGCGGAAATAGCATTGTTTTTCCATCTTGAGACGCTGTAGCCAGTATACACTTCATCAAAATAGTCCAAATTAATCGAAACTCATGAAATCTTAGTCGTACAATTTTTACATCTAACTAAGATGTTAGGCACAGTATTTCTCAAGTGAAAAAATGTGCATGGAAAATTAGTTGTCTCATTGATTTGACAAAAAACATTTAATTTTAGAATCCCTACTGACCAATCACCGATGAAGGAGCGTAAACTTCGGCCTCCGAACTTTGACTTGCCTCGATTGTTTTTTTCTGTGTGCACGAACAGCCGAAGAAACCCTTGCTGAAGGCCAAAACAAACAAACGCCACAAAATGTCGTCATCATATATGCACAAACTGTTTTAGATGGGAAGCTGCCCTGTTGTCCTCTACTGTAGGGACAGGCACCATCGCTCTCTGGAGGCCAACATGGTCAGCCTCAAGGACCCCCTGCTGAATACACCCTTTGTTTTACCACATCAGCAGTGTGTGTGCGTGTTTTTGTTTTTCAAATCCCAGCTCAAGAATGGTGACACAGGAACGTTTTGTCAGGGGCCGTGTTTGGTATTAGTTCCATAGGACGACACTAGCCAACACACCCCCATCCCCAGTCACCGTTAATTAACCTCCATTCGTTAGGCACTGCCTTATGTTGCTCATTCTGAAAGGCCCATTCACTACCAGGAGATGTCCCTCCTCCTATGGCAGAGTTGTTAGGGGCTTGCCAATTACTGCACCTCTGATTTGTGTTTGACTGGAAACAATGGCTTGTTGAATTTTTCTGTTTTTTACAACCTACCCAAGCCTGTTCTTTCAAAAGTTTATATTAGTGTCCTGTGATAAGTAAACTAATGCAGTAATCTTCCTGAGTGTTACAATCTCTCGCTCTGCATGATCTCATACTGAGCTCAGTATTTCCAGTGTTATCAAAAAGAGAAAAAGCGAGAGAGAAGCAAGGGAAAGAGATAAAAGGAGGGAGAGCGCGAGAGAGCTGGAGAGCTTTTTATCAGCACATTCCTGACCTGTGTGTGTGTGTGTGTGTGTGTGTGTGTGTGTGTGTGTGTGTGGGGTGGATTTACAGACTCCTGTTGGCTGGCAAGGCCAGATTCTCTGCTGCCTGCATGGGCCTGGTTATCGTCCCTGACCTCATTGCAGTCTAATGGGTCAGACTCAACGTCAGGATTGTCAAACGTTTACCTACCGATAGTACGTAGCACATCAGAACAGAGTGTTGGCAGACCTTTAAGTCTTCAGCCACGTCGTCAAATTCTCCAAACCAGAATGTAGCCGTAGCATTGTTTGGCCATGCATTTCCAAGTGTGTTGCTTTATGGTCTAGTCAATGTTAGTTAGTAACATTAGCACATCTAGCTAGTTGGCTATTGTTCTACAAATCCATTGTTGATACTAGCCAGATGGTCACAGCTAGATAACTGGCTAGCAAGATGTGAAAGAAAATTATTTAATAAACTCTCCATAATCTCACACAGCCCATAGATATATGTTTAGCTAGCTGGCTAATGTTCACTAGCTAACTAGCTGTTGTGCTAGCTAGGTAAAGTAAAGACACTACATTGACTCTTGATGGCCAGCTACAGGCTGCGTCATGGAAACTAATCCATTGTGATTTAAGTATGTTACTAGCTACAGTGGCCAGATAGCTAGCTTGGTAAAGCATTTAATGTTGTGTGCATTGTGCTGCACTTACCACTCTGATCATTGCTCAGTTAGCAAGCTAACACTAGCTAGCTAGCTAACTAATAACCTAGTGCACATTATCAAACTGTCACGCCTTGGTCATAGTATTTAGTGTTTTCGTTATATATTTGGTCAGGCCAGGGTGTGACATGGGTTTAAAATGTTGTGTTTCGTATTGGGGTTTTGTAGGCATTGGGATTGCGGCTGAGTAGGGGTGTAGCATAGATTTGGCTGCCTGAGGCGGTTCTCAATCAGAGTCAGGTGATTCTCGTTGTCTCTGATTGGGAACCATATTGAGGTAGCCGGGGTTTCACTGTGTATTTCGTGGGTGATTGTTCCTGTCTCTGTGTAGTGTTCACCAGATAGGCTGTATTAGGTTTCTCGTTCTGTTTGTTGTTTTGTATATTTATAGTTATTTCATGTATCGCAATTCTTCATTAAAGAACATGAGTAACCACCACGCTGTATTTTGGTCCGACTCTCCTTCAACAGACGAACGCCGTTACACAAACTTAACAACAACAAAAAACTTAAACTTTAGACTAGATGTAAAGCTGTAGACAAAGAAAAGCTTTGTTTTAGTGAGAACAATTCTGATGAAATACAGTTATAGAAGTTAAAGTAAAAACCCAAACTGGTCTGTGTGTTAATACCGGCGTGTATATAGTAAAATACTGTATACCGTCCAGCCCTACCAGTTCATTAGATACCTTTTTGACAGTGATTACAGGTGAAGTGCAGGATGTGTTTAAGGAAGTGGTTCAGTGCAGCTTCGAAACTTAGGCTCTGATAGTGCTGCTGAACAGCACAGAGGGTGTTTGTGGGGAAATGTTTGTGTTCCAACAGAAGTTCATCATGCTCCATCCCTACTGCTGATGGCTGAGAGAGAGGACAGTTAGGATCTGGTTGAGTGGGGATGACTTTGCTGGTGGGCTAGCTGGGAATGATATGCTAGGCCTACTGTATCTCTCTGGGTCACTGGATAGCACTGCTGCAAATCAGCGCTGTGAAAGTCTCTTAGATGAAATAATCCTCATTTGTGGCTGGTTACAGGATCGGGGACGTTTGATTCTTTTGTGCAAGTTGTGCAAGTTTGTGCAAGTTCTCCCACTTAAAAAGATGAGAGGCCTGTAATTTTCATCATAGGTACACTTCAACTATGACAGATGAAATGAGGGGAAAAAGTCCAGAAAATCACATTGTAGGATTTTTAATGAATTTATTTGCAAATTATGGTGGAAAATAAGTATTTGGTCACCTACAAACAAGCAAGATTTCTGGCTCTCACAGATCTGTAACTTCTTCTTTAAGAGGCTCCTCTGTCCTCCACTCGTTACCTGTATTAATGGCACCTGTTTGAACTTGTTATCAGTATAAAATTTATCTGTCCACAACCTCCAACAGTCACACTCCAAACTCCACTATGGCCAAGACCAAAGAGCTGTCAAAGGACATCAGAAACAAAATTGTAGACCTGCACCAGGCTGGGAAGACTGAATCTGCAATAGGTAAGCAGCTTGGTTTGAAGAAATCAACTGTGGGAGCAATTCTTAGGAAATGGAAGACATACAAGACCACTGATAATCTCCCTCGATCTGGGGCTCCACGCAAGATCTCACCCCGTGGGGTCAAAATGATCACAAGAACGGTGAGCAAAAATCCCAGAACCACACGGGGTGACCTAGTGAATGACCTGCAGAGAGCTGGGACCAAAGTAACAAAGCCTACCATCAGTAACACACTACGCCGCCAGAGACTCAAATCCTGCAGTGCCAGTCGTGTCCCCCTGCTTAAGCCAGTACATGTCCAGGCCCTTCTGAAGTTTGCTAGAGAGCATTTGGATGATCCAGAAGAAGATTGGGAGAATGTCATATGGTCAGATGAAACCAAAATATAACTTTTTGGTAAAAACTCAACTCATCGTGTTTGGAGGACAAAGAATGCTGAGATGGATCCAAAGAACACCATACCTACTGTGAAGCATGGGGGTGGAAACATCATGCTTTGGGACTGTTTTTCTGAAAAGGGACCAGGACGACTGACAAGGCAACAGGACAATGACCCTAAGCACACAACCAAGACTCCACAGGAGTGGCTTCGTGACAAGTCTCAATGTCCTAGAGTGGCCAGAGCCCGGACTTGAACCCGATCAAAGATCTCTGGAGAGACCTGAAAATAGCTGTGCAGCGACGCTCCCCATCCAACCTGACAGAGCTTGAGAGGATCTGCGGAGAGGAATGGGAGAAACTCTCCAAATACAGGTATGCCAAGCTTGTAGTGTCATACCCAAGAAGACTCGAGGCTGTAATCGCTACCAAAGGTGCTTCAACAAAGTACTGAGTAAAGGGTCTGAATACTTGTGGAAGTGTGATATTTCAGTTTTTTGTTTGTAATAAACTTGATTTTTTTTTAAATAAAAAACTGTTTTTGCTTTGTCATTATGGGGTATTGTGTGAAGATTTATGAAAAAATAAATGCAATCCATTTTTAGAATAAGGCTGTAACCTAACAATGTGGTAAAAGTCAAGGTGTCTGAATAATTTCCAAATGCACTGTATAGATCATCTTTGCTACCCCAGATGTTATGGAAAGATATAGCTATGAACAACTGCAAAATTGTTGCTACAGCTCTCAAAAACATTGCTGCACTGAATTTAACTGGTGCTATCGACAGATCTCAGTAAGTAGAGAAGACTTTCTCGAGGACAATGCCATGCTGACGTGATCATTTGCATGTGAATTCTTAAAGAGATGGGTGGGGCCAAGGCTTAAGAGAGTGTGAGCGATGTTGAATGGGCACAAACAAAGGAGCTCTCTAGCAAGAGTGGAAATCTTAGCAACATCTTTCAATGGCATCTTCTCCTACTCGTCTCATAAGTTTATCAACTTTCAAAGCAGCATAGCTTTCTCATATTTCACAAAATTGGACTTAAGCTCATGTAGCGAGATTGGTCACATTTCATAGGACAGACAGGGGAGGGATGGATGGGGAGGGTTTAGTGGACAGGGCAGGCAAGGCAGCGACATTTTGAAGTATAGCACTTCACATTATACATGTGTAATACCATTATAGTTACAGCATTCAGAAATAACCATTCTTCACTCCTTAGAGCAGTGAGAAGTTGATGTCGGTGCTATAATTAAGAAATAAGGCTCGAGGGGGTCTGGTATATGGCCAATATGCCACAGATAAGAGCTGTTCTTATGCACGACACAACACAGAGTGCCTGGATACAGCCCTTAGCCGTGGTGTATTGGCCTCAGCAACGTAATTAGAGCAGTAAAAATAAATGTCATACCTGTGGTATACCACTGCTTTCAGACAATCAGCATTCAGGGCTCGAACCACTGAGTTTATAATATATAATAAGCTCTACTGTCGCTGAAGTTCTTGACCGGGCAGAGGGTAGAGGACAGGGCGGTCGCCAGACTGTCATCCTCTGGAAGTTACAGGGGTTAAGCCAGGCAGGATTGGCTCTGTCCTGCAGTCGCCTGATATAGGAGCAGAAATATAATGTTTTCTTCCTAATACTTCAGCTGGCCTGGTATTTGAAAGAAACCCGTTCCCATTTCCTGCTGCTGGTGACCAGGTACACCAGGCAGGTCACCCAGAGCTGCCACTCACCAGCCCAGATGTGATAGTAGAGGGTCAGTAAACAACAGAAGGGTCAGAGCCTACAGAGCCTGAGGAAAGACTTCAGTTAGTAAATCCTCCTTAACATTAAAGACAGCAGTACACAGCCAGCACGCGCCATCCACAAACAGTGTTGTGTCCCACAGGCCATGCTCCCAGCTCCTGAGACTGACATCACACTATGAGCAGCAAGTGAAGGTCACCATGGAGCCTCATTCAGGAGCTATTCACGTGGGGTTTGTGTCGGTTCCGACTAGTCCTTTCCAGCTCATCCATCCTGCCTTTGTGAGACAGACAGCATGGACCTTTGAGAGAGAGAGCGAGAGGAACATGGCAGAGATTTACTTTTTAATCCCGAATGCCATGGATTATAGGTTTTGTATTTTATTCTGACTATTACCATCAGATATTAGTGTGTCCGTCATGTTTGTAAAGCAGAAATCCCCATGAGAGCTTGATGATGAGTGTGACAGGGTGAGTTCTCAGGGTATGAGCTGAGCGAGTCAGTGCTAGTTGAAATTAATTGACTCCAGCATGTTTTAGTGTGTCAGCACATTCAGCAGTGAGGCAGCACTGTATCATCAGCCTGCTGGCTGTCTCCTCTCATCACAGCTTGGTGGGACTCGGTCTGCTGGGACTTCTTTCATTACTGGGTAGAGGTGCGTTCAGCTACTGTCCTTACTGCCACACTCAAAAGGCATGTTTTCTGTGTTTACCTTGCGCATGTGTTTGCATATATAGTGTTGTACGTATATGTTCATTTGAGAAACAGATGTGAATCCAGAGGGCTGCGATTGCATGAGAGTGTGTTTGGTAATGTGTGCATGCCTCTCAGCCAGACCATGTGATTCTCTGTGTGTGTCACAGGGCAGAGGATGCAGCTGCATTCTGGGCCCTCCTTCCTCTGGGATCCAGCTAGAGGACAGATACGGTTGCCATGGTTACACTTACCCACGGTGACATCACGAGGAAAAGCTGGCTGCTGGTACATGCCGCTGCTGTGGGTGTTGCCCACGTCTGATTGGCCGACACTTGCCTTCGCTATACTCTAAAATACAAAAGCCCATGTGATGGGTTTGCAGGGCCTCTCTCCCTCTTTCTCTCCTCCGTACAGAGCAGGCACGCAGGCTATTAATAGACAGATTGTGGAAAAAAAACACTTGACCGGCCAATATTGTCTGAGCGGTTGAGTTGGCAGCTCATTTTAATTTGACTAGTTATAAAATGTTAAATGTGATTTAAGAGAGCAAGATAAAAGTAATAATAATTTGGGCTACATTGCTGTTGAGTACATCAGAGCATAGATGATCCAGACCAATGTAAAGGGAAGCGTTCTCTTGTCTATCCCAGTATTCATCAGGCTTATGAAATGAGGGGGGTTTTACCTTACGTAGCACACACATTCCAAATATTATGAGGAGGAGCTTAGGGAGGGTTATGTCATAGGAAAGCCTGTGGTGTCATGTCATCCCCTCGGTACAGCTCTCTCTGCTCTGGAGCCTGTCTGTGGTTAGCTGATAGCAGCCAGGTGTTTGTGGAATCTGTCACATCTCCTGAGTGGAGCAGTGATGTGTAGCCCATTTACAGAACACCAGCCATCCAGAGGGCTGCACACAATCCAAGGCACCAGGCACTCCTCCTCCTCCTCGTAAGGTACTACACAGTAATGTGGATTGTTTTTACTCTATATTAGTTCTCTCTATACCTCACCAGCTATGTAAATCCTTTTATATAAGGCTATGTGGCTAAACGCGTCAACATGCATCAGTTTGGCTGGCGGCTGTCACGTTCGTCATAAGGAGTAGACCAAGATGCAGTGTGGTATGTTTCCATCCTTTATTATGGAATAGAAAACTTAAAAGAACAAACCTACAAAACGAACAAACGAAAAGTGAAGCTATAATAATGCTCACAGGCAACTAAACATAGGCAAGATCCCACAAAGCACAATGGGAAAATGGCTACCTAAATATGATCACCAATCAGAGACAACAATAAACAGCTGCCTCTGATTGGGAACCATTCTAGGCCAACAGAAATATAATTCAACTAACCAACATAGAGAATAAAAGCTCTCTATCGTCAGGGCGTGACAGCGGCGAACAAGTGTGCCCACATACTCAAAAGACATTCGCTTGAAAGAACGAGAAAAAAAAGCGGCAAAGGTACTAGTTGTCCATTTTGAGACGCCGTAGCCAGTATACACTTTAGAGGTCAATCGATTAATCGGAATGGCCGATTTAATTAGGGCCAATTTCAAGTTTTCATAACAATTGGTGATTGGCATTTTTGGACAACGATTGTGGGCGTTTTTTGATGACGGCCTAGGAACGGTGGGTTAACCTTTCTAGGGCAGGCGTTCCGCTAGCAGAACCCCTCGACAACATTCCGCTGAAAAGGCAGCATGTGAAATTCAAAAATATTTTTTAGAAATATGTAACTTTCACACATGAACCTCTTGAGGATATGGAGACGCTAGCGTCTCAACTGGCCAATTGCCTGGGGAAATGCAGAGTGCCAGATTCAAATAAAATTCTATAAAATTCAAACTGTCATTAAATCACACATGTAAGATACTCAATTAAAGCTACACTCGTGAATCCAGACAACATGTCAGATTTTTAAAATGCTTTTTGGCGAAAGCATAAGAAGCTATTATCTGATAGCATGCACCCATCTGAACCAGTAGTAAACAAAAGAACTAGCGCAGCAGGCGCTACACAAAACGCTGAAATAAAATATAAAACATGCATTACCTTTGACAAGCTTCTTTTGTCGGCACTCCAATATGTCCCATAAACATCACAATTGGTCCTTTTTGTTCGATTAATTCCGTCCATGTATACCCAAAATGTCCATTTATAAAGCACGTTTGATCCGGAAAGAAACAGCTTGCCAAAACACAACGTCACTACAAAACATTTCAAAAGTTGCCTATAAACTTTGCCAAAATATTTCAAACTACTTTTGTAATACAACTTTAGGTATTTTTTAAACGTTAATAATCGATCAAATTGTAGACGGGGCAATCTGTATTCAATACAGCAAGTAAACAAACCATGCACCTTTTTTCGTCTTGCGTAACTCTCAACAGTGTAACGTTGTTCCAGGATGTGTTTCTTCTTCGTTGCACAAATGATTAACTTCAACCAAATTTCAAAGACTGGTGACATCCAGTGGAAGTCGTAGGAACTGTGAAATGGTCGCTATCAAATAACCATTGGCAAAGACAACTGAGGGAACGGTCAGAGGCAAAAAAATAATAAAACATCTGAACAGTTATTCCTCAGGGTTTTGCCTGCTACATAAGTTATGTTTTAGTCACAGACATGATTGAAACAGTTTTAGAAACTTCAGAGTGTTTTCTATCCACACCTACTAATCACATGCATATAATATATTCCTGGCATGAGTAGCAGGAAGTTGAAATTGTTCACGCTATTTATCCAAAAGTGAAAATGCTGCCCCCTATCCCTAACAGGTTTTAACAAGTCCAATACAGCAAATGAAATAAACTTCTTGTTAATCTTCCCATCGTGTCCAAATTCAAAAAGCCTTTATAGCGAAAGCACAACATATGATTATGTTAGGTCAAAAAAACACACCGCCATTTTTCCAGCCAAAGATAGGAGTCACAAAAAGTAGAAATATAGATAATCCTTTGATGATCTTCATCAGATGACACTCATAGGACATCATATTACACAATACATGTATGTTTTGTTCGATAATGTGCATATTTATATCCAAAAATCTCAGTTTACATGGGCGCGTTACGTGCAGTAATGTTTTGATTCCAAAACATCCGGTGATTTTGCAGAAATACTCATAATAAACATTGATAAAAGACACAAGTGTTTTTCACAGAATTAAAGATAAACTTCTTCTTAATGCAACCGCTGTGTCAGATTTAAAAAAAACTTTACGGAAAAAGCATAATCTGAGAATGGCGCTCAGAGCCCAATCCAGCCAAAGAAATATCCGCCATGTTGGAGTCAACAGAAGTTAGAAATAACACTATAAATATTCACGTACCTTTGACGATCTTCATCAGAAGGCACTCCCAGGAATCCCAGTTCAACAATAAATGACTAATTTGTTCCATGAAGTCCATCGTTTATGTTCAAATAGCCAATTGTTGTTAGCGTGTTCAGCCCAGTAATCCATCTTCATGAGGCGCGAGCACTTCGCCCATACGACAACTCGAAAAGTTCCATTACAAGTCGAAGAAACAAGTCAAACGATGTATGGAATCAATCTTTAGATGTTTTTTAACATAAATCATCAAGATTCCAACCTGAGAATTTCATTGTCTGAAGAAAAGCACTGGTACGAGAGCTAACTCTGTCGGGAGCTCGTGTCACGAGTCTGAGACACTCTGCCAGACCCATGACTCATTCAGCTCCCATTCCCCCCTCCTTTATAGCAGAAGCCTGAAACACGTTTCTAAAGACGTTTGACATCTAGTGAAAGCCGTAGGAAGTGCAACTTGACTCCATAGGCACTGTGTATTCGGTAGTCCAAGATTTGAAAAACTACAAACCTCAGATTTCCCACTTCCTGGTTGGATTTTTCTCAGGTTTTCTCCTGCCATATGAGTTCTCTTATACTCACAGACATCATCCAAACAGTTTTAGAAACGTCAGAGTATTTTCTATGCAATACTACTACTAATATGCATATATTAGCATATTAGCATCTGGGACTTTTGATGTTTAGAGCAATGGATAACGATGCTTGGAGGGTTTTTGATGTGTTCCTTGTTCGAGCCCAGGTAGGGGTGAGGAGAGGGACGGAAGCTATACTGTGACACTGGCAATACTAAAGTGCCTATAAGGAAATCCAATAGTCAAAGGTATATGAAATAAAAATGGTATATAGAGAAATAGTCCTATAATTCCTATAATACCTACAACCTAAAACTTCTTACCTGGGAATATTGACGACTCATGTTAAAAGGAACCACCAGCTTTCATATGTTCTCATGTTTTGAGCAAGGAACTTAAACGTGAGCTATTTTACATGGCACATATTGCACTTTTACTTTCTTCTCCAACACTTTGTTTTTGCATTATTTAAACCAAATTGAACATGTTTCATTATTTATTTGAGGCTACATTGATTTTATTGATATATTATATTAACCTTTCTGGGATATGGCCAAAAGCCAGAGAAAATGCAGAGCGCCAAATTCAAATAAATTACTATAAAAATCAAACTTTCATGAAATCACATATGTAAGATACCAAATCAAAGCTACATGTGTTGTGAATCCAGCCAACATGTCAGAGTTCAAAAAGGCTTTTTGGCGAAAGCAAGCGATGCTATTATCTGAGACTAGCACCTCCGTAAACAATGAGAGAGAACATATTTCAACCCTGCAGGCGCGTCACAAAACGCAGAAATAAAAATATAAATCATGCCTTACCTTTGACGAGCTTCTTCTGTTGGCACTCCAATATGTCCCATAAACATCACAAATGGTTCTTTTGTTCGATTAATTCCGTCGATATATATCCAAAATGTAAATTTATTTGACGCGTTTCATCCAGAGAAACACTGGTTCCAACTTGCGCAACGTGACTACAAAATATCTCAAAAGTTACCTGTAAACTTTGCCAAAACATTTCAAACTACTTTTGTAATACAACTTTAGGTATTTAAAAAAAGTAAATAATCAATAAAATTGAAGACTGGATGGTCTGTGTTCAATACAGGAAGAAAACAAAATGACGCTACCTTTCTGGTCACGCACCTCTAACAAACAGTACACTTGAAGTGACCCTTGTTTTGAACAGGGCTACTTCATTACACAAAGGAAAAACCTCAACCAATTTCTAAAGACTGGTGACAGTCAGTGGATGCGGTAGGAACTGCAAGAATGTCCTTTAGAAATCTGGATTCCTAATGAAAACCCATTGAAAAGAGATTGACCTCAGGGGTTTCGCCTGCTACATAAGTTCTGTTATACTCACAGACATGATTCAAACAGTTTTAGAAACGTCATAGTGTTTTCTATCCAAATCTATATATCTTATCTTCTGGGGATGAGTAGCAGGCAGTTGAATTTGAGCATGCATTTCATCCGGATGTGAAAATACTGCCCCCGGTCACCAAGAAGTTAAAATAAAAGTGTTCATTCAGTATTGTTGTAAGTGTCATTATTACAAATGAATAAAAATCTGCCGATTTAATCGGTATCGGCTTTTTTTGGTCCTCCAATTATCGGTATCAGCGTTAAAATCATAATCAGTTGACCTCTAATACACTTCCTCAAAATAATCTGAATTAATCGAAGATGTTTTTACTGATGAGATTTTAGTCGCACAATTTTATATCTAACTGATGTTTGGTGCAGCATTTCTAAATGAAAAAATGTGCATGAAAACGAGTCGTCTCTTATTGAAGGACAACAAACACTTTACTGAAGAATCCCTACTGTTGACCAATCACTGACAGAGGGGCGTAGACTGTGCCTACCAACTTCGGCTTGCCTCACCTTTTTGTGTGCCCGAAAAACCCTTACCGAAGTCCAAAACTAACAAAAACGTCACATGTCGTCATTTATATATGCACTAACTCTTCCGAACTGTTTCATCTGGGGAGCATGCGCCTTTAGTCACGTCTCTATTTGGGTCTTTAGGGTGCTCAATATAGAAAGCCAACTCCGTTGATCTTAGCTACTCATTTTTTCCACTGATTTTCTCTGTACATTTGCCTTCCTCCTGTAATTCTCCAGCTTGTGTTATCCACTGGAGTCCTTCTATTAAGTTCTTGTATAAATACATTGCTGTGTTGAGCAATGGGCTGCAGCCTTCCAGCAGTAAGTCCTGTCAGTGGCATTGCCTTGTAAGACAGCTGTCAATATGAAAATGTCCAGTAATACAGTGGTGGTCACTGGTCCTTTTTGTGGACGTCTGTGTGTTTGATGTCCACAGCTCCACACAGAGCTCTTCCAGGTGTTTTCTTCACACCTGGTTTGACCCACTCACATCAAAAAGAGAGCCCTGAAAAGTGTTAGCTGCACTGGTGTACTAGGAGCACAGTATGCTGGTCCTCTGAATCAGTCCCACCGTTAAAGGATTAGTGTATATAAAATGGATTTGGGCCTTGTTTTTAGTATGTATTGGGGTGGGTGTTTGTGTCTGCGTGTGTGTGACCAAGAGAGTGAGAGATTCTCTAGTGAGTGAGTGAGTGGGTGGGTGGTGTTTACAACCGCACCTGTGTGGAGCAGTGCCCAGGGAGTTGAGGCAGATTGTCAAGGTAAAACAACATCTAGTGTGATCATTTTGCCTTAGTATAAGGAGGAAATATATACAGTACCAGTCAAAAGTTTGGACACACCTACTCTTTATTTGGACTATTTTCTACATTGTAGAATAATAGTGAAGACATCAAAACTATGAAATAACACATGGAATCATGTAGTAAACAAAAAAGTGTTCTAAAAGTAGTCACACTTTGCCTTGATGACAGCTTGGCACACTTTGGCATTCTCTCAACCAGCTTCACCTGGAATGCTTTTCCAACAGTCTTGAAGAAGTTTCCATATTTTCTGAGCACTTGTTGGCTGCTTTTCCTTCACTCTGCGGTCCAACTCAAGGTCATATAATGCAGCACCTCATCACTCTCCTTCTTGGTCAAATAGCCCTTAAACAGCCTAGAGGTGTGTTAGGTCATTGTCCTGTTGAAAAACAAATGATAGTCCCACTAAGCGCAAACTAGATGGGATGGTGTATCGTTGCAAAATGCTGTGGTAGCCATACTGGTTAAGTGTACCTTGAATTCTAAATATATCACTGACAGTGTCACCAGCAAAGCACCATCACACCACCTCCTCCATGCTTCACGGTGGGAACCACACATGCGGAGATCATTCGTTCATCTACTCTGCGTCTTACAAAGACTCGGCGGTTGGAAACAAAATCTCATCTTTTGACTCATCAGACCAAAGGACAGATTTACACCGGTCTAATGTCCATTGCTTGTGTTTCTTGGCCCAAGCAAGTCTCTTTTTCTTATCGGTGTCCTTTAGTAGTGGTTTCTTTCCAGCAATTCGACCATGAAGGCCTGATTTCATTTAGTCTCCTATGAACAGTGGATGTTGAGATGTCTGTTACTTGACCTCTGAAGCATTTATTTGGTCTACAACTTCTGAGGCTGGTAACTCTAATGAACCAATCCTCTGCAGCAAAGGTAACTCTAGGTCTTCCTTTCCTGTGGGGGTCCTCATGAGAGCCAGTTTCATCATAGCTCTTGATGGATTTTCCGATTGCACTTGAAGAAACTTAAAGTTCTTGAAATGTTCTGGATTGACTGACCTTCATATCTTAAAGTAATGATGGACTGTCATTTATTTTTGCTTTTTTGAGCTGTTCTTGCCATAATATGCACTTTGTATTTTACCAAATAAGGCTATCTTCTGTATACCACCCCTACCTTGTGACAACACAACTGATTGGCTCAAATGCATTAAGAAGGAAAGGAATTCCACAAATGAACTTTTAACAATGCACACCTGTTAACTTGTTATGGTCGTGTGTCTTATATAATTTTAAAGCTATTCTTGTTGTTAATCCCACCAAAGTGTCCGATTTCAAATAGGATTTTCAGCGAATGCACTACAAACGATTATGTTAGGTCTCCACCAAACCACAATAAGCACAGCCATTTTCCAGCGAAATATAGCATTCACAAAAACCAGAAATAAAGATAATTCAAGGTTAGTGATTAATTTTATCTTCATCAGATGAGACTCATAGGACTTCATTTTACACAATACATGCATGTTTTGTTTGATAAAGTTCATGTTTATATAAAAAAATCTGAGTTTATATTGGCTATTTAGATTCACTAGTTCCAAAAACATCAGGTGATTTTGCATATCGTTTCAACAGAAATACTCATCATAGATTTAGATGATAATACAAGTTATACACGTGGAGTTATAGATATACCTCTCCTTAATGCAACCTCTGTGTCAGATTTCAAAAAACATTTACGGAAAAAGCAACACATGCAATAATTTAAGACTGCGCTCAGAACAGAAGCCAAATTAGCCGCCATGTTGGAGTCAACAGAAACCAGAAAATACATGATAAATGTTTCCTTACCTTTGATGAACTTCATCAGAATGCAGCCCTAGGAATTCCAGGTCCACAATAAATGCTTGATTTGTTCGAAAATGTCCGTTATTTATGTCCAATTAGCTACTTTGGTTAGCGCGTTTGGTAAACAATTCCAAAGTCACAAAGCCCGTCCACTATAACGTGACGAAATGTCCAAAAGTTCCGTAACAGTCAGTAGAAACATGTCAAACGATGTACTGAATCAATCTTTAGAATGTTGTTGTTTACATGTATCTTGAATAACGTTCCAACCGGAGAATTAGAAGGACTTCAGATGGCCGGTGGAACGCAGGTCCTTCCCCTGTGAACGCGCATAGTGAATGCATGGTCAACTCGTGGCAGTGGTGACTATTTCCTGTGTCATTCGACCCCCCTTCACATTAGAGTCATCAGACAAAGTTCTATTGACTGTTGACATCTAGTGGAAGGCGTAGGAAGTGAAAACTCATCCATATCTCGCTGTAATTTCAATGAGAGCTTGGTTGAAGATCTGACACCCCCAGAAAAAAAAACAGGAAGTGGAATTTCTCAGTTTATTTTCTGATATGAGTTCTGTTATACTCACAGACATAAATCAAACAGTTTTAGAAACTTCCGAGTGTTCTATCCAATACTAATAATAATATGCATATATTAGCAACTGAGAGTGAGGAGCTGGCTGTTTACAATGGGCACCTTTTCATCCAAGCTACCTCAACACTGCCCCTGCAGCCATAAAAAGTTAAATAAAATGCATTCCAGGTGACTACCTCATGAAGCTGGTTGAGAGAATGCCAAGAGTGTACAAAGCTGTCATCAAGTCAAAGGGTGGCTATTTGAAGAATCTCAAATATAAAATGTATTTTGGTTACTACATGATTCCATATGTGCTATTTTATAGTTTTGACGTCTTCACTATTATTCTACAATATAGAAAATTGTAAAGATAAAGAAAAACCCTTGAATGAGTAGGTTTGTCCAAACTTTTGACTGGTACTGTGTATATGATATATCGTAGAAATAATGTACCGATGAGCTACAGCAGATTTAGGTTGCAGACTAGGCCTACACATTTCAATTTGGTAATCAGAAAATCTGGAGCACTAGTGCAGTGTGTGTTTTGATTGTGACCTAGGGTATTTCCCTTCAGGGAAGTACAATTGTGCTGTGGAAGGGAAGTGAGCTGTGCTTCATTGAATACGAAACCATTGCAATGCAGAATTACATTTCAATGCACTACAATTATGTGTTCGATATCAAGCATTAGCCTACCAGCACAATATTTGCATTGATGTTCTATTTTGGGGTTCTGGTTAGATTGCATCCATTATGATTGTTTTGTTTTTGAGAGCCAACCAGTCACGTCTGACAGCCTGGTTGCTGGGCAGACTTGATGTGTTATGCCAGTTTGTTTTGTTTCCCCGGTCTTTTCCCATAATGACCTCTATTCATAGTTAGTCTACCCATCCATTACTGCTGTGGTGTTTTAGGAATACATAACCAAACACACACACGCTGTGGTCTTTATTTGGGCAGCATAATATGTACGGCTGATTTAATGTCCTAAAATAAGGCTATGACTTGATCGTCTAATTGTACCTTCAGCCTCTATGAGCGGTTAAGGCAGGTGCTGGCTAGAACTCTGTGTGGTAGGCCTATGGTGAAGAACACCACTACTGGCTTGTATGGTGATGCTGTGCAGATGCTGGTCAAGGATCGGACAGATCCTAGTCCTAGACAGAGGTAGGAGAGAGACACCACACACACACACACATGGTCTGAGCAGGGCCTCTGCTGCAGAGGGAATAGTTAGGGTCTGCAGCGGTGTCTCTGTCTGTGTTAATGTGTGTACATCCAAATCACATGTCCCAAGCCCATGTTTACTCTAGAACTGGCTTTATTTTCCAGGAGCGTTGTGTTGTTGTGTGTCTGGTCTTCATGTAAAGATGACACCCATGGAGCTATAGGCCTCCTCTGGCAGACAGACGAGACATCCTCAGGAACTCTTAGTTTCTTTGGTCAGAACCAGAAACCCGGTCCACTCTCCGAAATGTCCATGTTCTGTGTGTAAGTATTCTATTACACTGACTTTATGGCCTTTGAATATTTACCATATGTGATGTTTATACAGCATTTTGCCTCGTGTAACACTATACTTTATCTTTTGAGAAATCTGTGGATTTGGCTGTATTGTTTTACCTGGTTCATTGTAAGTCTAAAATGTTTTGCATATGATTAGGTACATTTCCAAGGAGCTCTCTTTTCTCCGTCCAGGGTGTTTTCTCTCGAAGCTGAAAAGATTCATTGCAAACAGGAAGGGAACTCAATTTCCTGTGGGTTAATCTGGCTCTTGGTAGCTTCCTGTTCCATACAATCACGACCACACAGACACACTGACCTAATACTCCATAAGGATCTTACCTCACAGCAACCTTCACATTAAAGTCAATCATGTTTGTGTTTAGATGTATCCTCCCTTTATGAACTATACACTCTTCTCCAGCTGTACCCGCAGGAGAACCCTTTTTGGTTCCAGGTAGAACCTTTTTGAAAGGGTTCTATTTGGAACCAAAAGGGTTCTACCTGGAAACCAAAAGCGTTCTTCAAAGGTTTCTCCTATGGGGACAGCTGAAGGAGAGTATGAAGACTACTAGCTATAACAAAGGTGCTACAAAAACCTGACCAAACACACCAAAGCATGAATGAATGTTTGACATTTTATATTGGTGTCAAATCGCCATTTGGCAACCCATCCCTTATGGGATTAATTAACACACAAACAAACATTATAATAATTCACTATGGTAATTACATGATCATTCGTCTTCTGGTGTTCTCTGCATTGTGCATCACATAGAGTGAAAAAATGTAAATAAAAAGTAAATCAAAATATGATAGTAATAAGGTTATCTGAACAATAATTACACCCCTAGAGCAGTAAAATAATGTATGCATGTACATTACTGTTCAAAAGTTTGGGGTCACTTGGAAATGTCCTTGTTTTTTAAACAAAAGCACAACAAATGTGTCCATTAAAATAACATCAAATTTATCAGAAAAACAGTGTAGACATTAATGTTGTAAATTACTATTGTAGCTGGAAACGGACAATTTTTAAAATGGAATATCTACATACAGTTGAAGTCGGAAGTTTACATACACCTTAGCCAAATACATTTAAACTCAGTTTTTCACAATTCCTGACATTTAATCCTAGTAAGCATTCACTGACTTAGGTCAGTTAGGATCACCACTTTATTTTAAAGAATGTGAAATGTCAGAATAATAGTAGAGAGAATTATTTGATTTATTTCAGCTTTTATTTCTTTCATCACATTCCCAGTGGGTCAGAAGTTTACATACACTCAATTAGTATTTGGTAGCATTGCCTTTAAATTGTTTAACTTGGGTCAAACGTTTTGGGTAGCCTTCCACAAGTTTCCCACAATAAGTTTGGTGAATTTTGGCCCATTCCTCCAAACAGAGCTGGTGTAACCGAGTCGGGTTTGTAGTCCTCCTTGCTCACACACGCTTTCTCAGTTCTGCCCACACATTTTCTATTGGATTGAGGTCAGGGCTTTGTGATGGCCACTCCAATACTTTGACTTTGTTGTCCTTAAGCCATTTTGCCACAACTTTGGAAGTATGTTTGGGGTCATTGTCCATTTGGAAGACCCATTTGCGACCAAGCTTTAGCTTCCTGACTGATGTCTTGAGATGTTGCTTCAATATATCCACATCATTTTCTTTCCACATGATTCCATCTATTTTGTGATGTGCACCAGACCCTCCTGCAGCAAAGCACCCCCACAACATGATGCTGCCACCACCGTGCTTCACGGTTGGGATGATGTTCTTCAGCTTGCAAGCCTTCCCCTTTTTTCCTCCAAGCATAATGGTCATTATGGCCAAACAGTTCCATTTTTGTTTCATCAGACCAGAGGACATTTCTCCAAAAAGTATGATCTTTGTCCCCATGTGCAGTTGCAAACCGTAGTCTGGCTTTTTTGGGGCGGTTTTGGAGCAGTGGCTTCTTCCTTGCTGAGCGGCCTTTCAGGTTATGTCGATATAGGACTTGTTTTACTGTGGATATAGATATTTTGTACCTTTTAGTAACCGCAAAACACCAGTCTCAACTTCAACAGTGAAGAGACGACTCCAGGATGCTGGCCTTCGAGGCAGAGTTCCTCTGTCCAATCTTTGTGTTCTTTTGCCCATCTTAGTCTTTTATTTTTATTGGCTAGTCTGAGATATGGCTTCTTCTTTGCAACTCTACCTAGAAGGCAGGCATCCGGGAGTCACCTCTTCACTGTTGACGTTGAGACTGGTGTTTTGTGGGTACTATTTAATGAAGCTGCCAGTTGAGGTCTTGTGAGGCATCTGTTTCTCAAATTAGACACACTAATGTACTTGTCCTCTTGCTCAGTTGTGCACCGGGGCCACCCACTCCTCTTTCTATTCTGGTTAAAGCCATTTTACGCTGTTCTGTGAAGGAGAAGTACCCAGCGTTATACGAGATCTTCAGTTTCTTGGCAATGTCTTGCATGGAATAGCCTTCATTTCTCAGAACAAGAATAGACTGATGAGTTTCAGAAGACAGTTCCTTGTTTCTATCCATTTTGAGCCTGTAATCGAACCCACAAATGCTGATGCTCCAGATACTCAACTAGTCTAAAGAAAGACAGTTTTATTGCTTCTTTAATCAAGACAACAGTTTTCAGCTGTGCTAACATAATTGCAAAATGATTATCTAATTATCAATTAGCCTTTTAAAATGATACATTTGGATTAGCTAACACAACGTGCCATTGGAACACAAGAGTGATGGTTGCTGATAGTGGGCTTCTGTACGCCTATGTAGATATTCCATAAAAAAATTGCCATTTCCAGCTACAATAGTTATTTACAACATTAACAATGTCTACACTGTATTTCTGAACAATTTTATGTTATTTTAATTGACAAAAAAATGGCCTCTCTTTCAAAATGAGGACATTTAAGTGACCCCAAACTTTTGAAGTGTGTGTGTGTGTGTGTCCAAGGGCACTATGTTGGCAGTGACACTCCCATGTTTTTTGATTCATTAAAGGGATGATGGCTGATAGTAGACTGCAACATGTAATCAAGGAGCGCACAGAACAGAAACTTCCCCCTCTCCGCCTGTGTTTTCTGTTTGCTCATGATATCACACATACCTGACCACTTGACCTAACCTCATCACCTGTTCTCATCACTTTTGGTTTCTCATACTGTAGTTAGACAGCTTAGACTGAAAAAAGGGGCATCCCCGTTCAAGTCAGTGTTCTGTAATTCTATTTCTATGGAGGTGACCTGTCCCAAGCTTCCTCATGCCTTTGTCCCACTGATTATCCTGCATGATTACAGATTCTCTGAGTGAAAACTACAACTGTAATCATCCTGGATATCAAGAGTTATTTATAGCAGCTTGTCTTTCATCCAGCATGGGGGAGAAATGAGGAGGGAGCACGGGAGCACAGTCATCATTTAATTTAAACTTATTAGGAATAGGCGTCCTGTCAGCGGGACACCTGTCGACAACATCCGGTGAAATTAGAGGGCGTGCAATTCAAATAAATAATCATAATATTAAACATTTATGAACATACAAGTATCTTATATCGGTTAAAAGCTTAAATTCTTGTTAATCTAACTGCATTGTCCGATTTACAATAGGCTTTACAGCGAAAGCATACCATGCGATTGTTTGAAGATGACGCCCCACATATTTTTCAACCTGCATTCTGTTTGGTTTTTCTTTGGATTTTCGTCTACCATATCAATTGTGTTATAGTCTCATTCATTATTCTAACTTTTCTACAAACTTCAAAGTGTTTTCTATCCAATGCTACCAATTATATGCATATCCTGGCTTCTGGTCCTGAGTAACAGGCAGTTTACATTGGTCACATCAGTCAGGTGGAAATTCTGAAAAAAGGATCCTGGCCTGAAGGAGTTTCAATGAGTTAGGTAGCTAACCTTCTCATCCACAGCTAAGACTCTCAATTGCTAGTCAGAGCACCATCGCTAGACAGAGAATCAGGATGAGGGAACTTGCTATATACCTTAACACTACAACACAGAGCATGACCGAACCCCAGTCGCCCTACTGAATGCTCTCTGCCACAGGTTACTTCTGGGCTGTCAGTAGTATGGCCTGCACTGTGCTGTGTTGTGTATTGTCTTTGAAGCAGGCCGGAGAGGAGCTGAGGCTGCTGTCTCTGAGAGGTCTCAGTAACACAAAGAGCCCATTTAACCACAGATCAAGGCCCATGCTGTACACTGGGCTGTCCACACCTGCCTAACCTTTGTTTCTCAACAGGGCCTCTCTGGCCACGGCTCAATCCTGACTAAATGTGAATCCTGGTATAAATATACCAAACATCCCCTCCCGCCAGATCAAGACATTCATTGTTTTATGTAACTCTACTTTGGGATTAGATAATCACCATTTTGGGGGTATTTGTTGCTGTCATATTTGTTCTGGAACGTCAGACGTTGTTTAGCTATTCATTTGCTTTGGCCCTGTGCTACAAGGCTTAATATTCCTGTAACAGTTTCCATCAGATAGTATTGTTAGCATTTGCTACATGAGTCAAATGGGGGAATGCAAGGCTGTGCTGTCCTGGCTGAAACAATATTCACTCCCAGTGTTCTCCTACTGTTCATGGGTGTCTAGGAGGGGAGAAAAGGTCCCGGTCAGGGATTTGGCCATCTGCATTTATCTTCAACAGGAATGCTAATGTTCGGTGGTATTGTTCTCGGTATTCAATGTGTAGTATCATAGCAACAAGTTTCACTGGCCTTTTTAAATAGTGTCCCTGCAGATGGCCTCTTCAGGATTGTTCCCAGTAGTAGAACACAGCAGCAGTAGCACGTCTTTTTATGGCTGTAACAGCCATGCATAATGTCATCAGATTAGGACCTGATTTCTGCAGTGTCCTCTCTGTACAAGACCTTGCTCTGCACTCCACTGACACTTCACAACAAGCTGTTTTAATCACTGCTCCAGATTATGGTGAATCATTAAAAAGATAATCCCATCAGAGGAGAAGACGAGAGCAGAGTTTAGCCGCACTGGAGTAAACAGTCCTCAGTGATCAAGAGCTCCTCTCTCTCTCCTCCTGACTCACTAACCACCCTTCTCTGACCCAGAGGCCTACCGATAACCGTTAAGCCCTAAGCCCTCATGACCGGTACTGCCAGTCACACCCTACCGATGCGGTAAGGCCCTTCCCAGTCAGACACGTCCCACTACTAAGGCCACTCTCTGAGTCACCACAGCAGTGAAGGGAAGAACCACAGGAGGGGAAGAGGAAGGAAAACAATGGACGTTGGAGATTCTTCAGCGTGTGTCTGTACTGTCTTCTAACATCTGGCCCCACGGCTGGAAGGGTGTGTGTGAGGGGGTTGGTTAGGGTAAGTGCAGGGAGAGGCAGTGAATTATAAGCCTTCTTCATTGTCTTAGGATCCCGTATTGAGAGAGAGGTCATGTATTTATCGTTAATGCTGTACATAGATACTCTGCTGGAAGTAGTTTGCACGTGTATGGGATAGAGACAAATCTCTTTAAAATGTCATCTGTACACGGTTTTAATTGAATGTATCCAGTTACTGGCCATACAGAGTATGTATGTCAGTTACAGCCTTGCCCCCCCCCATACAGAGTATGTATGTCAGTTACAGCCTTGGCCCCTTCCTCTCCCCTTATAGCTTCACCACTCAGTGTCCTGTTCATCCTAAGACGAGGCCCCCTTGTCACATGGTCCACAAACATCATGGACATTTTTCTCATGGCTTGGGGCCCCGCTGTCTGCTTTGCAGTGTACTGTTGGCAAAATGTATGATCTCCAGCCTTACAAACACTTGACAGGAATGTGGGGTGGGGGGCGGCTTTGGCTAAATGGGTCAGGTCCCCCCCACATAATGATGGGCCGGCTGTGGGAGTCTCAGGGGCAGACAGTGGGAGGGAGGAGCAGCACAAACCCTGCCTGCCTGCGCCAATTATGGACATTAATAACATCCACATTGAAATGCCATGAAAATCAGGGTCAAGGGGTTAACTGTGTTCATTACAGGGAAATGGGAGTTTAAGAGAACAACTACATACCCACACCCTGACTAAACTACCATACTGTACATACCCACACCCTGACTAAACTACCATACCCACACCCTGACTAAACTACCGTACTGTACATACCCACACCCTGACTAAACTACCATACTGTACATACCCACACCCTGACTAAACTACCGTACTGTACATACCCACACCGTGACAACACTAGCCCTCCTCCTACCCACACCTTGACAACACTAGCCCTTCTCCTACCCACACCCTGACAACACTAGCCCTCCTCCTACCCACACCTTGACAACACTAGTCCTCCTCCTACCCACACCCTGATAACACTAGCCCTCCTCCTACCCACACCTGACAACACTAGCCCTCCTCCTACCCACACCTTGACAACACGAGCCCTCCTCCTACCCACACCCTGATAACACTAGCCCTCCTCCTACCCACACCTTGACAACACTAGCCCTCCTCCTATCCACACCCTGACAACACTTGCCCTCCTCCTATCCACACCCTGACAACACTTGCCCTCCTCCTATCCACACCCTGACAACACTTGCCCTCCTCCTATCCACACCCTGACAACACTTGCCCTCCTCCTATCCACACCCTGACAACACTAGCCCTCCTCCTATCCACACCCTGACAACACTTGCCCTCCTCCTATCCACACCCTGACAACACTAGCCCTCCTCCTATCCACACCCTGACAACACTTGCCCTCCTCCTATCCACACCCTGACAACACTTGCCCTCCTCCTATCCACACCCTGACAACACTAGCCCTCCTCCTACCCACACCTGACAACACTAGCCCTCCTCCTACCCACACCTTGACAACACGAGCCCTCCTCCTACCCACACCCTGATAACACTAGCCCTCCTCCTACCCACACCTTGACAACACTAGCCCTCCTCCTATCCACACCCTGACAACACTTGCCCTCCTCCTATCCACACCCTGACAACACTTGCCCTCCTCCTATCCACACCCTGACAACACTTGCCCTCCTCCTATCCACACCCTGACAACACTTGCCCTCCTCCTATCCACACCCTGACAACACTTGCCCTCCTCCTATCCACACCCTGACAACACTTGCCCTCCTCCTATCCACACCCTGACAACACTAGCCCTCCTCCTACCCACACCCTGACAACACTAGCCATCCTCCTATCCACACCCTGAAATAACTCAAACTGAGTCAAACAGGAATTCTGAGCAAAAATGTAAAATGTTGCTGGTCCTGTAATTTCTTAGTCATATAATATTAGTAAATTATTCCCAGTCTGGCCATTCCAGACATATTAGTGTGACACAAGGCTATGCTGTGTCACTTATTGTGAACTCCATGGCTGTCTCCACCCCGCTTCTCAGCTATCCCAAACCAGCATCTCCATTTCTGGATCTGGCACCAAGTAGCTGGGATATATATTTGTGCTGTCTTCACCAGGTCCACTCAGCATTAGCCAGACAAAACATGAACTGTCTAGAGGAGACTGTAATAGCCCTGATGATGATTACTGTGATGATGGGGATGAAGAGGAGGTTGGTCATAATGTTGTTAGGTGTTTGCTTGCTTTTCTTTTTCTTCTCCAGCGTTTCTCCTCTGCATTAGAGCAGCTGTATCATTACAGCTAAATGCCTGGATACCAGAAGGGCTTGTTGTGCATCAGTCAGACTTCTAAAAGTGGATTTGTGGGTGCAGAGCTGTGATTTACAGCTACAGGCCAAAGCACAGTCACGGGTGAAGCAGTACTGTGGGGAGGACAGGACAGAGGACAGTGTTAGACCCAGAGAGGGAGGGAGCTGCCTGTTTGTGTGATGAATTCACCACCACTGTCTTTCTGGTCACTGGTGTTTCCTTTTGTAGTGTTACTGTTAGTTTAATCCACACTGGCAGGCAGCACTGAGGTCCAGGTAGACCGTGCTCACCTAGAATGAACCTCAAAACAAACTGAAGATGGTCCATCTTTTTATAGCAAACAAATGTTCACTTGCACTGTAAACCAGATTGAATCTGTGTGGGCTGTCTGCTCTGTGCAACACGCGTCTATAATGTTTGCAGATTACACTTCACATTGGTGCTCACAAAAGTGCAAGCAAACACTGTCAGTCTCTCACCCCCAGTGATCCAGTAACACGACATGTGGGATACAACGGTAGGCGTGTGTGTGTGTGTGTGTGTGTGTGTGTGTGTGTGTGTGTGTGTGTGTGTGTGTGTGTGTGTGTGTGTGTGTGTGTGTGTGTGTGTGTGTGTGTGTGAGAAACTGCAGTGGTGACGTCCCAGTGGTCTGTGGTTCAGTGTTTGGGGTATAATAGTCCTCAGTCTCTCTCTCTGTCCGCTGGGTACCTGGTAAAGAGCATTGCCCTCCAGGCAGCCTCCGCCCCGCCCCCTCTTCTCTCAGCATGAAACCCAGACCATCAAAAGTGCTCTGCAAACGGAGAGAGCACATGATAAGCTTTTAAAACCGTGCCTGAGTATCCAGCCACCCAGAGACACTCCGAGGTCTACCACAAGTTCAATCTCTGTCAGCCTTTAGAAGAAAATCCGTACTTTTTGGAGTATTGTTTTTTACACTGGCACTAAATACATTACCTCCCATGGACTTTTACCCTGTTTTGGAATGGTGATTATCACAGTGTTAACTGCTTACCCTCATTACCCTAATGATGTTAGTGACACCTCTCTCTCTCTCTCCCTGTCTTAGAGCGCAGCGATGGAGGAAACTGTAATATGGGAACAGCACACAGTAACCCTTCACAGGGTAAGTGTTTACCTCTCTCCGTTACTCTCTCCTTCTCCTCCCCATTCCTATGTAGCCCTCTCCATCCCTACATCATCATCCCTCTCTCTCAGTGCCGGGAAGGCCAGCTGCAGGATCAGGAAGTGATGAAACACACAATGGGCCCAGCATACAGATGTCAGGAAGCTGTGGTGAGGAAGAGGGCTATGTAGCGTCCTCTTCCTGTGTGTTTCTCTTCTCTTCCTGTAGGCAAGCCAGCCCCATGGCTTTCCAGGATCACAGGGAATACTGTATGTCGTGTGGACTACACATGAACTAGTCTGTGAGTGCCTAAGGCTGGGAGTTGCCAGTGACCTCACGAAACGATATTATCGCGATACTTTGGGACCGATACGATATGTATTGCGATTCAATACTGTGATTTTATTATGATTCCATGGTCCAAACATATTGCTCACCATGTGTCTGCTGCAAAAGGGGTGAGAGAGAGACATGAGAAATGTAGTCATGGAAATAAGTGTGCAAAAGTAACTAAACTAAATAAAACAGTATTACAATATTGTCAAAAAAAGATACGATATATCGTCAAAAATAATATCCTGATATCTAACTGTAGCAATTTCTTTTTCTGTCCATCACCATTAGTACCCTATATAAATATTAGCTTTTAAAACGTTTTATTTTATTTTTTAAATCCATGGATTTACACCTTTTTTGATTAGAATTTAAATTCGCTGACCAGTGTACAATGTTGCCAATTATTTTTTTTGTCGGGGTCTCAACTTCCTGATGAGAGTTAGAATAGTAAAATACACAAGGTGCAATTTCTACATGTGGTTGTGCATCAGCAGTGTTTCTCTTGACATGTCATTCACAGTGATGATCGTCCCATGTCCTCCATCACTTGATTTAAAGAAATTATAAATAACCAGACACTGACGATGATTTACAGTTGATGAGAAGCACATTTACTTATTGATAATAATGTGGGTTAGAAAAGTCCTCTTGATTGTTGCTGGTCACCTGTAAAAGGTGAGAAACTGTGTTTTAAGAGTTTGATTTAGGAGCAACGGCCGTTGGTTCGGCGGCAAACTCTTGTTTGTGCGTCTCCCGATTTAATATAGGCTGTTTCTGGTCGTACATTAAGTGATCGAAAGTACAATGTGATATCGTTTACTAATTAAAACGTAAAGGTAGATCATCAGGAATGTGTATGATTGATTACCTTGCATTTCCTTGTTTATTGGAGAGGGTTCTGTTCACTTCCTGTTCAGAGAATTGACTGACAGGTGGGGTGCGTTGGAGCGCATAGTTAATGAATGGTACGGGTAGTGAGTGCTCTAATAGCTTTTCTCGAGAGGGACATAAATGTTCATATCCCCAAAGTCTAGTTATTCATTAAGCATGGCTTAGCACAGTCATTGAGATATGTGCTGGGATATATTCAAGTATGTTTATGATCTGAACGACGTTTAGATTGTTAATTAATTGGTGTGTGAAATGCCTTGTTTTCATTGGTCAAATGCACTAGGGGTAGGGGTGTAAGAACCCTGTAATTCTCATTGTTTAAGAGACAGGACAGGGAACGGGTGGGCATGCTGCCGGTTACGGGAATATTTGAAACATTGATTTTGTTAGTCACTCCCACTCAGATAGCCTATCAACATGGCATAAGTCATGGCAAAATGTGTACAATTGCATAAAACTTGCTTCAAAACAGACACGTTTTCTCTACGCCGCATGGCAAATGTGTAGAATTGCGTGAAACTTGAGGTGGGCCCCCTGAACCAAATCTCGCTTAGGCCCCCCTTGGGAGCATGTTTTCAGGAACTTTGGTCCCAGGAAACAGAGAATTTCTAATTTGGTCCCAGGCTGAAATAGTTTAAGAAACCCCTACACTAGACCATTGGAAAGCAAAACTATTGCAACAGGAGTAGATTCACGACAGTGGTGAAGGCATAACTCTGGCACCACCCGCTCCCTTTCCAAAACCATATTATTATCCCACTTACACTGGTATAGGCCTACCACTTAAATTAGTTAACTCCATGATTGCACTGTGGTAAGCATGCTATTAAGTTTTCTTGTGTTTACACTTTTCAATGACATACACTCTCAGGACTAGACTAGTGAAACAGGTGATGTGTTGACATGGATTATCTCATTGGCTGTCTGGAGGGGTGCAATGTTTACTAACATAACGACCATAGGAGTTGGCTCCACGACACTATCAGATCAGGGACCAGGCTAGAGGCATGCAGTCAATGTGTGGTTGTGCCAGCGAGCGGATCACCATCAGGGTTATTATAAGTGTCTCTCCTCTCAGTCTCCAGTCCTGAGTGGCGTCCTGGCCTGGCCATCTGTCAGGAGATCAGGAGTCAGGACAGAGTCAGGCTGGCTGTGATAATGGAGGAAAAAAAGATAATTGAGTCAGAGGTGACAGACTGACTAGAGAGGAGAGAGACCTGAGAGCAGATCAGATCACTGCCAGACACGTCTGTCTGTCTGTCTGCCTGTCTGTCTGCTGTCTGTCTGTCTGTCTGTCTGTCTGTCTGTCTGTCTGTCTGTCTGTCTGTCTGTCTGTCTGTCTGTCTGTCTGTCTGTCTGTCTGTCTCTCATGTCCAACCATGGTCATAACACACACTAATCATTTTGCTATAGCTAGGCCATATGAAGGGATGGTTGATGATAGCTTCCTTTTGACTTAAATAGAATGACTAGAGTTTAGAGTAGCTGTGGGTGTTTTCCTATGTATCGGATCTGCTGCGCTAACTGGACTGAGGAAGTATGGGTTATGTAGTCTACTGTGTACAGTATTATGTCCATCAATTGCATTCAGGCAAAAAACTCACAGATGGAGGAAATGAAGAAAACATACACTGTTGTCCCAGACCTCATGTCCTCTCCAACTTCTGTTGTGTGTGACGTGTGCAGGCCCCAGGGTTTGGTTTTGGCATAGCCATCTCAGGGGGCCGGGACAACCCTCACTTCCAGAGTGGTGAGACTTCCATTGTCATCTCCGACGTCCTGAAGGGAGGCCCAGCAGAAGGACTCTTATCGTAAGTGCAGAAAACACTTTTGATGGAGATTTTCTGTGAGCATGATTTTTAGAGCCTTAATCTGTGTCTGGGTAACCAGCCCTATATGTTACCACTATGGTCCTGGTTTGGGTGTGGTCAATGTAGATCCTGACCGGGATTGAGCCTCCTTGTTTCTCTTCTCCTTCTAGGGAAAATGACCGTGTGGTAATGGTCAACGCGGTGTCCATGGACAACGTAGAGCATGCGTACGCAGTGCAGCAGCTTCGGAAGAGTGGAAAGAACGCAAAAATAGTGAGTTGTTGTATTCCTCAGAGGAATGAACAACAGGCTAACCTTAACGTTATGGCCCTCGGCAAATACATGAATGTACTATGAATGTCACCCCAGGGATTTAGACACGTTTCTCACTTCATTGAGTTGATAAGAGGTCATTTGAGGTGGTCGAGAATGACATTATGTCCCTTTCTTTCACCCACAGACGATCCGAAGAAAACGAAAGGTTCAGATCCCGGTGTCTCGCCCGGGGGACAGGGAGACTATGTCCGAGCACGAGGAAGAGGACACTGATGAAGACGATGGTTACGAGCAGCACAGCGGCCGCAGCGGGCCCACCAGCGCCTATGGCGCGGCGAGCGGCGGCACGGCCAGCAGGCGGACAAATGACCATGAGCGTGAGCGCAGCAACAGCAGCCGGCGGGAACACAGTGCCTCGCGAGAGAGGAGCATCTCACCCCACTCTGGCCGATCCCAAGGCTCCTCTACACCGTCCCGCCCCGCCAAAGTCACCCTTGTCAAGTCCCGCAAGAATGAAGGTGGGCGCCGCAATGTCCAGCTTAGGTCTTTCTTTTGCGTTGTCAGTTTGACCCTACAGTTTAAGGTGTGGTATTGCACAGGGCTCTGCTAATATTGTTTTGTTTTTGTTGTTCAAAGTAGAGTATGGTCTGCGTTTGGCCAGCCACATCTTTGTGAAGGACATCTCCCCAGAGAGCCTGGCAGCACGGGACGGAAACATCCAGGAGGGAGACGTGGTGCTGAAGGTGAGAACCAGAGACATGATGGGGCTGGTCGTTATGCACGATGACCTGGAGTGGGAATGCCACCGGTTCAAATCCTGGGACGGGCACTCAAAGAAACGGGAACTGAGATTCAGAGCAGAAATATACTAAGCATACCACTTCCCATGAGGCAATATTTTGGGCCTGCATTCACTAATAAGCTAGTGTAAATATTGGAAGGTTGCCAGGGCCTCACAAAGAGTTAGAGAGGGGAGGGATATACAATGTCACACCTTCACACGAACTTCATCAACACAACACACCGTTTCACTGTGACATCTAGTCATTCTAGCCTCTGTTTTATATGTCCCCTCTGAGAGAGATTCCTGTAATGTGAGTTCAAAGTTCATTAGTGTGCTTCTCAGTACCCAAGCATTCCATGCATTCCATCACTCTCTTTGGTTCCTGACTAGTCGGTCGCTGATGGGAAAGATCTACCATATCTATCATCACAAGAATGTAGACCCTGGATTCTGACTGTCCTATGTTAAAAGCGTGTACAGGAAAGAGGGATAACGTGTGGTTGTGGGACTTTAGCCTTCCCGTATAAACATTTAAACAAGGAGTGGTGTTTTCATTTTTATGCAATATTGTATGATGGTATGTTCAATCTCTCACAGCAAGTGACCATACGTAAAACACTGTGCATGTGAAACATTTGCTAAAGCATAGCATACATTTTTAAACGTCATTATATATCTTTTACTCCATGGACAGGTATGGCTTTGGCGTATGTGTGCTGTTACACGAGTCCAAAGTTAAACTGTACAATGATGAGAATGAATCCTTCCTTAAACAGCCTCTCTTTTTTTTCCCCCCCAGATTAACGGCACCGTGACCGAAAACCTGTCATTAATAGATGCTAAGAAGCTGATCGAGAGGTCAAAGGGCAAGTTAAAGATGGTGGTGCAGAGAGACGACAGAGCCACGTTGCTCAACATCCCCGATATGGACGACAGCATTCCCTCCGGCAACAACTCCGACCGAGACGGTGAGATGGAGCTCTGTGCGTTCTCTACAGGACGGTAACCTCAATCAATCTCGTGTTTTAACAACCTCATATTGATTAACACAGTTTTGTTTAGCTCACAATATGGCATGATTTTATGAGGGTGCCATTTCCCAGAGGTATCTGAAAAGGAAAACTTACTACTTAATCCTTTTTCTACTGATTTATTTTTCAATGATTCAATCGCCATATTAAACACCACTTTGTTCTAACAGACATTTCAGAAATTCATTCACTGACCTCAGACCATTCCTCTCGATCCCATGATCGAGCACGGGGCAGTCGATCCCGCTCCCCTACCCGGTCTGAGCCCTCGGACCCCTCCCGACACTCACCACGGCAGATCAGCAATGGCAGGTAAAGAAACACACACACACACACACACACACACACACACACACACACACACACACACACACACACATTACACAATCATCATGGGACAGCTGTCATACACACCACACAGACACCCACAGCGCTGCAACTCAAGCCTCATCGTGCATCATGTTAAAGCCCATAAGTGGTTAGTTAGTGTTAATCACCAGCACTTCTAGAGGGCTGTGTATAAATCAGTTGATAATGAAGACACAGGATGAATAGAACAGAAATATGTGGCTCTATGAGCCCAGCAGTGCCATAATGACCTGCTGTAGGGGTCAGAGGTCACAGAGAGGCAGAGGAGAGGATATTGATGCTTTTCCACATTGATGTCCCGTCCCCTGTTCCCCTCCCTATAGCTCACCATATAGTCACCCTATATACAGTGTCCATAATAACTCATCACAACCTAAAGGAAACCACCAGCCTGGAATTGACCAGAGCCTCAGTCAGTGCAATGATAACTATATATTTGATAAACTGTCTAAATATTAACATGTGCCTCATTTCTCCCATTTTCCCAGTCATTTGAATGTCTTGTTTCTTTCCTCTGTTGCACAATTTTCTCTTTCGATCTCCTCAGTTGGAGGCTAAAGTAAGTTTGCATGGAAAGCAGTGGAGAGATGCAGTAACCGGCTTTGACAGACATTAAGTAGTGGCGACTGGCTTGCCTGCATAGCTGCCTGCGTAGCTGACTAAGTAGATAGTCGCTAGACAGAGAAGTAGACCAGTAGATGAGTTGCCTTGACTGAGCGCGGCTTGACAGTTCCTCTCAGATTGGACAGGAGGCTTGGCGCTGTTAGCCGGGCTGACTGTATGTAGTGTGTTGACGCCAGAGGGGCTGGAGGGAGGGATAGAGCTGTGGAAGGAAAGGCTGCTGCTGGTTTCTGATCACACGGCCTGCCTGCCGTATCACAGCAATTAACGAGGATGAGGATGGATTGCCCAGATGGAGCTCGTGTGTCGAGCGGAAAGGCTCTGAGCCCTGGAGGAGAGGGTCTGTAGAGAGAAAGCCCTGGATTCAAAACGAAACACTACACAACTCAAGTCAAGTGTTCTGCTTCCAAACTCTACCATGTCCTCTATTCCCTTTCCTGGTTTGGCTATTTCTGCTGCACGGCACACATATGGAGGGTCAGATACCTGAAAAGGCACTACTCATTTCAGATTCTGCCAGCATTGGTTCTGTCCTTTTTGAATCGCAGTGAACAGTCCTATTTATTTAACAGAGATTTCACATAGATTTAGCATCCCGTAGCCCCCTGTAGTTGCTGAGCACTGTGTGTTTGTACCTGTCGTTAGCTCCCTCCTCAGTGCTGCTGTAGTGTTTTGTTGACATCCTGATATGATGGCATTAATGCAAATAAGCAGCTGTAAGCATTGATCTGAAATGGGAAAATGGACAGCCAGTTGGTTGGTACTTCGTAGCGGTACTGGTCTCTCCTCAATGCTCTGGGTCTAAACCCCAAGCCCTGTCAACCCATATGGAATCAGATGAATGGCAAATCAACAACTCCATGGAAAACTTAGTACCCACTTGAGGCAGTGGAGAACATTGTGTAATGGCATTAAAGTCAATTCATCATCAGAGGCTGGGATGAATGAATGCCTGGCTAGATAGATGCTAGATATCTGGAGGGACCAATTGTTCGTGATTTACAGCTGCCTGTTTGTCACCAAGCCACTCCAGTAACCAATTGCTGTAAATCAGCCCCAATATAACTGTCAACAATACTGTGGAATAACAATTCTTGTCTCAATGCAGGAACGCAGGGACATTCTTACACAGAATACTCCCACTGTAAGTGTCACAATGTCACAAAAACACCCTGCCAGTAGTTGTTGAGACCTTCCTAGAGTTTAGGCTAGTACTTAGTTTAGTACTACTGATCTACATCGCTCTTTCTGTCTTGTTTTCTTTCCAGAGTTAGCCTTTAGGTTTGGGGATTTTGAATTGGTGTTACTTGTCTTCTTGTACATACACAATGAGTAGCATAATATATGTTGTATTCCTGAGCCTTGAGCACTTTGTTTGAATGTTGGTAGTCTAGTTCTAAGCCATACTCTGTTTGCTCTTTATGAATGTCAGTCAAGAGGGACTAAATCGTGAGTGTCAGCAGGGATTGGCTATAACCAGACCAGTATGCATGCAGTAGTCATCACAGTATGTATTAGCTATGCAGGAGGCCAGGCAGGAATTTGACACGCTTCCCACAGAGATTTGCCCCAGAATCAGACGGTTCACAGAGTTGAGGTTCTCTCTATAGTTAAATGTTTCCCTTGTCCCTGTGAGAAACCATTCCTTAATATGGAATCAGGTCGTCATTGTAATCAAGACTTGACTAGTTTACTTACCTGTATAAATAAAGATGAAATAAAAAACGTCTTTGTGAGAGTACCTCATTGAACTGTGAAAATGTTAGGTAGCCTCCTGCATTTGGTTTTGTAAGGGATTTTCCTCAAATAACACAATAAAAAAAGCTGTGCAACTGTCCCATTTTAGATGGATGTTTTGACAGGGGTCTGTGGGAATTAAACAATAAAAGTATCCCTCTTTGCATGATGCAAAACACATTTTATCACAACAAGATTATTGTGTTGCGATGTCCATTTCTACAGCGTAGCCTTAGATTGATGCCACAGGAGGAAATAAGAAACAGATTGCAGATTTGTGCTTTGGTCCTTGTGTACTGTTGTGTTTTGAAAAGGAGAGAAAGGAGGGAGGGAGGCAAGGTGAAAGCAGTACGTAGGGATTTATGCTTAGTTGATATGCTGCCTCCAGGACAGGGCGGGGAGGACAGGGGCGGTGCCAGGACAGGCCAACAGGCCCTCTCTGACTGACGGACGGACAGACAGACAAATAGACAGGCGATTATAGCTTTGTTGAAATTCATCCCTTGCAACGCAGACTGCCCTGCAGCCCTTTTTAATATGTCTTTATCTCTACATTCCCTAATGCACTCTGAACTTTAAACGCATTATCTGGAATTCCACTGTTGAATAATTGTAATGGGAGACGTTTGATGGAGTGTTTTCATTTGTTCTCACACAGACAGGAAATGGAATACTAGAAATGCAAGGGTCACCATTTCACTTTTCAAGCCAACACGTTTTGCTGTTGTTTGAGTTTGTTTTTTTCTTTGGGATGTGAGTGCATGTTATCCTGTTAAAGTCCTGTGTGAGGGAGAGTGAGTGAGCGCTGGGTGTAAGATGGGGACACAGTCAGGCTGTAGTGCAGCTTACCGCTTAATTCGTCTCGTGTAAAAAGCTGCTGGATGGATACCAGCTTCGGGGTCACGTGACCAGGCTGGAATTCGCCCATTGTTCTTAGAATCAGCCGAGTAGAGCTGCGGAGACGGAGCATGGCATTCACACATCTGATCGGAACACTCAGTGCCTGGCTGCCGTGAGCTGGAGCTGGGACTGGCTCTGGCAGGTATACAGTACTGCTGCTGTGGTTTGGTTAGAAGGTTGAGAAGGGAAATGGAATGAATAATTTGTAATGCACACAGTTCTCAATCAAAACATTTTAGAAAAATGTCTGCTTTGGTATGACTGATTTAGTGTTTCTGGTCTCTGTGTGGTTGTTAGTGATACTGTAGGGTTGAGAGGACAGTCTCTAGACCACACAGCTGAAAGCACCTGGAGTCTGCTCTGCTGCTGATGCAGTCAATGCCGAGGTGAAACCAGGGCCAGCAGAGACTAGGTCCTGACCCTATTAATATAGTTTGAGAGGAAGACGGCCGTCCTTTTTAACTGCTTATAGTTTTAGCCGTTCTTGACTGTTCCTAATATGCCTTATCACTCATTCCATGCTGTGATGTCAGTAATACGGCGCTCTCATAACAACACACACAGATCACACACACTCCATCACCGTAGCTACGTCCCAGGGCTAAAACAGCAGGACCTTCCCCGCACAGCCTGTGCAGGAAGCTCTGTTATTAGTTTTATAGAACAGAACCCCTCTGTGGAGATGGTGCAGAGGTCATGCTACATTGTTTTGTCTCCGATACTTTATATTTTTTAATTAGACTCGGGGTTCATCCATCTACCTTTCTGTTCTCTCTTCATAATTGCTACCATTCTTCATCTCAATGTGTAGGCCTACAAAGGAAATAATGAACAAACCCCAAATAAATAATCAACTGTTTCTTTTTCTAGCCACAGAAGTCGAGATGAGGAGAGGATTTCCAAGCCCGGGGTGATGTCGACTCCTGTTAAAGGTTCCCAGGAGGCCCTAATCCAGGCCATCAACGTCCAGCCACTGGCCAGAGAGGACAAACTGCCCCCGCTGCCAGGTCAGTCAGGGCCCCTGCTGCCTCCACAGCTGCCTCCACCTGTCTAACTGCCTGAACCAAAACAGGCCTTGACACTCCTCTGTACTGTGCCTATCCCTCTCTGCTTCCCCCTCTCCTCTGCCCTGGATTGGAATGCGCTCTGTACTCCTTGTCCCACATATCAGAAAAGCCCAGTCCATAGTACTCTAGTCCATTCCTCTAGTGCAGCCTTTCTTAAAGTATGGGTCGCGACCCAAAGTGGGTCACGGACATGTTAATGGTGGGCTGTGACATGTCAGAGTAAAAACTATATATATATTTAAATTATATATATATATATTTAAATTATATATATATATATATTATTTAAATATATATTATTTATTTATGAACACAGTTGGGGTCTGAATAGTATAATTCACAAGGTGCAATTTTGAAATGTGTTTGTGCATCAGCAATTTTTCTCTTTTGTCAGTCACTGACAGTCACTCAATTAGCCATGTCAGCTACCAATTGTTTTTATTGCTAAGTTAGTCTAGCCAGCTATCTACAGTAAACTTGTAATCATGAACCAGAGGATGCTGCTGGGAGGAGCTATAAGAGGATGGGCTCATTGATATGGCTGGAATGGAATAAATGGAACAGTATCAAACATATGGAAACGTCATTCCAGACATTACAATGAGTCATACCTCGTATAGTTTCTCCCACCAGCCTCCACTGTCATGAACGAATACCGACCAGACACACAGGACCAGGGGCCCTGACCTCCAGGGGGCCCCCATTGATTTTGTTAGTCACTCTCACTCAAATATCATATTAACATGGCATAAGTAATGGCAAAATATTGTAGAATTGCATGAAAGTTGCTTTAAAATTTCAAAGATTTCTCTACACCCCATGGCAAAAATGTGTAGAATTGCAGGAAATTCAGTTTAAAACTTCAAATTTTCTCTCCAATGTGAAGAGGGGGGCCACTAAAATACACTACATGACCAAAAGTATGTGGACACCTGGTCCTTCTGTAGCACAGTTGGTAGAGCATGGCGCTTGTAACGCCAGGGTAGTGGGTTCGATTCCCGGGACCACCCATACGTAGAATGTATGCACACATGACTGTAAGTCGCTTTGGATAAAAGCGTCTGCTAAATGGCATATTATCTCATTGCAAATTCATGGGCATTAATATGGAGTTGTTCCCCCCTTTACTGCTGTAACAGCCTCCGCTCTTCTGGGAAGGCTTTCCACTAGATGTTGGAACATTTCAGAGGGGTCTTGATTCCATTCAGCCACAACAACATTAGAGAGTTCGGGCTTTGATGTTGGGCGATTAGGCCTGGCTCGCAGTCTGTGTTCCAATTCACCCCAAAGGTGTTCAATGGGGTTCAGGTCAGGGCTCTGTGCAGGCCAGTCAAGTCTCCCACACCATCTCAACAAACCATTTCTGTATGGACCTCACTTTGTGCACTGGGGCATTGTCATGCTGAAACAGGAATGGGCCTTCCCCAAACTGTTGCCACAAATTTGAAACCAGAGAATTGTCTAGAATATCATGGTATGCTGTAGCATGTGGGACCTAGCATGAACCATGAAAAACAGCCCAGACCATTATTTCTCCTCCACCAAACTTTACAGTCGGCACTATGCATTCGGGCAGGTAGTGTTCTCCTGGCATGGTTCTCAAGAGAACGTGTTTTTTTTCTCCAGAGAACGTGTTTTCACTGCTCCAGAGTCCAATGGCGGCAAGCTTTTCACCTCTCCAGCGGATGCTTGGCATTGCGCTTGTTGATCTTAGGCTTGTGTGAGGCTGCTCGGCCATGGAAACCAATTTCATAAGGCTCCCGACAAACCATTCTTGTGCTAACATTGCTACCAGAGGCAGTTTGGAACTCACTAGTGCGTGTTGCAACCGAGGACAGACGTTTTTACGTGCTTCAGCACTCGGCGGTCCCGTTCTGTGAGCTTTTGTTGCTCCTAGATGTTTCCACTTCACAATAACAGCACTTAAAGGTGCCATTCTATTACTGTGCCACGTTGAAAATCACTGAGCTCTTCAGTAAAGGCCATTATATTGCCAATGTTTGTCTATGGAGATTGTATGGCTGTGTGCTCCTTGGACACTGTGCTATCTAACCTCCAAACGAGCTTCAATGCCATACAACACTTCTTCCGTGGCCTCCAACTGCTCTTAAACGCTAGTTAAACCAAATGCATGCTTTTCAACCGTTCGCTGCCTGCACCCGCACGCCTGACCAGCATCACCACCCTGGATGGTTCCGACCTTGAATATGTGGACATCTATAAGTACCTAGGTGTCAGGCTAGACTGTAAACTCTCCTTCCAGACTCATATCAAACATCTCCAATCGAAAATCAAATCTAGAGTCGGCTTTCTATTCCGCAACAAAGCCTCCTTCACTCACACCGCCAAACTTACCCTAGTAAAACTGACTATCCTACCGATCCTCGACTTCGGCAATGTCATCTACAAAATTGCTTCCAACACTCGACTCAGCAAACTGGATGCAGTTTATCACAGTGCCATCCGTTTTGTCACTAAAGCACCTTATACCACCCACCACTGCGACCTGTATGCTCTAGTCGGCTGGCCCTCGCTACATATTCGTCGCCAGGCCCACTGGCTCCAGGTCATCTACAAGTCCATGCTAGGTAAAGCTCCGCCTTATCTCAGTTCACTGGTCACGATGGCAACACCCACCCGTAACACGCGCTCCAGCAGGTGTATCTCACTGATCATCCCTAAAGCCAACACCTCATTTGGCCGCCTTTCGTTCCAGTTCTCTGCTGCCTGTGACTGGAACGAATTGCAAAAATCGCTGAAGTTGGAGACTTTTATCTCCCTCACCAACTTCAAACATCTGCTATCTGAGCAGCTAACCGATCGCTGCCGCTGTACATAGTCTATCGGTAAATAGTCCACCCATTTTTACCTACCTCATCCCCCTACTGTTTTTATTTATTTTATTTTCTGCTCTTTTGCACACCAATATCTCTACCTGTACATGACCATCTGATCATTTATCACTCCAGTGTTAATCTGCAAAATTGTAATTATTCGCCTACCTCCCCATGCCTTTTGCACACAATGTATATAGACTCTCCTTTTTTCTACTGTATTATTGACTTGTTAATTGTTTACTCCATGTGTAACTCTGTGTTGTCTGTTCACACTGCTATGCTATATCTTGGCCAGGTCGCAGTTGCAAATGAGAACTTGTTCTCAACTAGCCTACCTGGTTAAATAAAGGTGAAATTAAAATCAAATTAAAATAAAATACACCTGTCAGCAATGGGTGTGGCTGAAATAGCCAAATCCACTCATTTGAAGGGCTGTCCATCCATATACTTTTGTGTATATGTAGTTTATTTTGCCTGGGGGCCCCTCAAACCAAATCTCGCTTAGGGCCCCCGAAAGCGGTCATGTTTTCATGAGCTTGGGTCCCAGGAAAACAGAGTTTCTCATGAAGCCCTGCTCTAGTGTTACGTAATGTTCACCTATTCCCGTAGCTATTTCAACTTAACTCAGGTAGTAATAATCTTTACATTCACATTCCAGGTCAGTGTGTTTACATGTGTGTGTGATCATACTATCAGTATGTGACCAAAGTGTGTGTTGGTCCTGTAGAACCAAAGCCAGTGTATGCTCAGCCTGGCCAGCCTGATGTGGACCTGCCAGTCAGCCCCTCTGATGCCCCAGTGCCCAGCGCTGGTCATGATGACAGCATCCTCAGGTAACCCTCAGTCCTCCTGTTAAAGCCATGTTATTATTTCCATTTATTTCAGTACCGTGTTATTTGTTGAAATGTAATGGCTCCCTGTAGAACAGTAGTATCTAAACGTCTGTTTGTGTATGATGCCCACTCCCTATCCAGGCCGAGTATGAAGCTGGTGAAGTTTAAGAAGGGGGAGAGTGTTGGCCTGAGGCTGGCCGGAGGGAACGACGTGGGCATCTTTGTAGCCGGAGTCCTGGAGGACAGCCCAGCTGCCAAGGAAGGTCTGGAGGAAGGAGACCAGATTCTCAGGGTAAGAAGTCTATCTCAAACAGTAATATCTTCTTTACACATTTTATTATTATTAGCTGTTGGGTATGATTGTCACATTTTTGTCAACAAGGCCATTGTAAAGTTTTCTCTTTTGAAAGTGCGCAGGATGTGTGGTTTGACGTGTTCTTTTCCCACAGTGGATAAAGGGTATGTTCTGTACTAGCTGGAGAACATCTGCTGTAGTTCTTGTAACGGTCTCATCACTGCCCACGCTTAGTTGGAAACACTTTGTGAAACTATGTGACCCACTGGCCTTGTGTTACTGTGTGGTCGCTGGTCATAGTGATGTTAGATAGAAAATGGTGATTACGGTGGATCAGTCTGAGGTCATCGCCTGGCTCTTCTCTTCTCTGTCTTTCCTTTGTTTACTCTGAGCCGCACAATAGAGGTCGTTGTTGTTGTTCTCAGGCCCTGTCTGAAGTATTGTTAATGGAAGTCCCCTCTGATATCAGAGTTGGATTCATTTAATCATGTTTATCACTAGCCACACATTTTAACGAAACACACCATGCTTTGTGTTCCTCCCACACCACAGTCAGGGTCAAGGTGGTATGTGGGGAGGGCTAACTCCTCCTCTTTGCTAGCCTCCCTCCCTGCTGTACAAACACATCTCTAGGCTCTGTGCGATTCCCTATGAGTGGGCTTCCAGGATTGTGTCCCAAATGGCACCCTTTTCACGATATAGTGCACTACTTTTGACCTCTTCACTATGTAGGGAAAGGTAGTGCACTATAGATAATAGGGTGCCATTTCAGACACAGCCCAGGATGTTGTTTTCCACCATTGGGCAGGGAGCCTGTGAGTGTTTCCTGGCCTTCACAGTGTGACTAGTTGAGATAAAGACTTGAAGTCTCCTTTCTGAGGAGGATAAAGGTTGTTCTCTATGATTCAACCCCATGTGTTCCTGGTTCAAACGCTGGCTCTGCAGCAGGGTAAATAAACGTGGTATTGTGCTGGGGACTGCAGGGGTTGAGGTGGGGAAGTAGACTGGCCTGAACCCTGGAGCACTGAAAGTCTCTGTTCTTCTCTTGCCCTCCTCTCTGTAGGTAAATAACGTAGACTTTGCTAACATCATCCGAGAGGAGGCTGTGCTGTTCCTCCTAGACCTTCCCAGGGGTGAAGAAGTCACCATTCTGGCCCAGAAGAAGAAGGATGGTGAGTAACATGGGGGGGACAACAGATGTTAGATAAATGAACGTTGCGATCTTGACCGGGTCAGAGAGAGTAAAGGTTTGAGTTTGCACAGAAACACACATTTTAAGTTAACCTGGTTACATGTGAACTGTACACACACTTTCAATTGTATAGCTGAATATTTATCCCTACTTAATTTATTCTTCTACCAGTTTACCGTCGGATAGTGGAGTCTGATGTGGGCGACTCATTCTACATCCGAACCCACTTTGAGTATGAGAAGGAGTCTCCGTATGGCCTGAGCTTCAACAAGGGAGAGGTGTTCCGTGTTGTGGACACCCTCTACAACGGCAAGCTGGGCTCCTGGCTCGCCATACGCATTGGCAAGAACCACCAGGAGGTGGAGAGAGGCATCATCCCCAACAAGAACAGGTAGAATACAGGAGAGAGGCATCATCCCCAACAAGAACAGGTAGAATACAGGAGAGAGACATCATCCCCAACAAGAACAGGTAGAATACAGGAGAGAGACATCATCCCCAACAAGAACAGGTAGAATACAGGAGAGAGACATCATCCCCAACTAGAACAGGTAGAATACAGGAGAGAGACATCATCCCCAACTAGAACAGGTAGAATACAGGAGAGAGACATCATCCCCAACAAGAACAGGTGGAATACGGGAGAGAGACATCATCCCCAACTAGAACAGGTGGAATACGGGACAGAGATATCATCCCCAACTAGAACAGGTAGAATACAGGAGAGAGACATCATCCCCAACTAGAACAGGTAGAATACAGGAGAGAGACATCATCCCCAACAAGAACAGGTGGAATACGGGACAGAGACATCATCCCCAACTAGAACAGGTAGAATACAGGAGAGAGACATCATCCCCAACTAGAACAGGTAGAATACAGGAGAGAGACATCATCCCCAACTAGAACAGGTAGAATACAGGAGAGAGACATCATCCCCAACAAGAACAGGTAGAATACGGGAAAGAGACATCATCCCCAACAAGAACAGGTAGAATACAGGAGAGAGACATCATCCCCAACAAGAACAGGTGGAATACGGGAGAGAGACATCATCTCCAACAAGAACAGGTAGAATACAGGAGAGAGACATCATCCCCAACTAGAACCAGTAGTGTAGAGTTCAGCAGAGCCTACTCCGTGGAGAGGGTAAGGTAGCTAGGGGGAGGTCGACGGGATTAGTCAAATAAGACACCAGCAGCAGTCGGTGTAGAGATGGTAAACAACAACCCAAACACAAGATGATGAACTGGGCTGTGTAAAGTAGGATACATTAACATCACCCCTAGTCTCAATTACACAGGTGACAACTGTTCTAGTGAGAAGGCATTTTCACTATGAGTCCTGTGAGGGTAGGAGACTATCTATTCATAATGAAACAGCAGACTGACAGTCCCTGTTGGAGTCTAGGCCTGGCCTGACCTACAGCCCCTGGCTATGTTTAGAGAGAGAGAGAGACATTCCACACCATGGTGCCGACAGGGGAGCCTCACAGTGCTCCCAACATACCAGCGTGACACCAATATTTGTCACATGCATACGTTAACGTAACCATTATACTCAGTGCACCGTGGCTACTCAGCCACGTTGTGTCCCTGGCCATGCCTGTGTCCTCTTCAGTCAAATGTTTACTGAATTCTAGGTTATGTAAAGGTATAGAAGTATTTCAGAATAGAATAGAGGTGGCCTAACGAGTGGTGCAGTAGTCTAAGGCACTGCATCGCAGTACTAGCTGTGCTGCTAGAGATCCTGGTTTGAGTCCACCCGGCCGCGACCAGGAGACCCATGGGGCGGCGCACAATTGGCCCAGCGTCGTCCGGGTTAGGGGAGGGTTTTGGCCGGCCGGAATGTGCTTGTCCCATTGCGCTCTATCGACACCTGTGGCGGGCCGGGCGCCGTGCACGCTGTCACGGTCGCCAGGTGTACGGTGTTTCCTCCGACACATTGGTGTGGCTGGCTTCCAGGTTAAGCGGGCAGGGTGTCAAGAAGCAGTGCTGTTGGCGGGGGTCGTGTTTCGGAGGACGCATGACTCTCGACCTTCGCCTCTCCCGAGTCCGTACGGGAGTTGCAGGGATGGGACAAGACTGTAACTAGCTATTGGATACTACGAAATTGGGGAGAAAATAAATAAATAAGAATCGAGGTAAGTTGTGTAGAATAACAGGGCTGTAAATGAGTCATTAACTGCCCAAATTAAAAATAAACTGAGGACATGTTCGCAGTTTCCATTGAAATCCAATCATTGAATCCATTGCCTGTTGCCTGACCCCACTCTGTTCCCCCTCCCACAGGGCAGAGCAGTTGTCCAGTGTGCAGTATACCCTCCCCAAAACGCCAGGGGGTGACAGGGCTGACTTCTGGAGGTTCCGTGGTCTGCGGACCTCCAAGAGGAACCTGAGGAAGAGCAGAGAGGACCTGTCTGCCCAGCCGGTCCAGACCAAGTTCCCTGCCTATGAGAGGGTGGTGCTGAGAGAGGGTAGGTGATATCCAGAGCAGAGTCCATGGAAACATCACAATACCTAAACTAGCTTACCACTGAGAATGCTTTCCCAGTACATTGCTTCAATCTAAAAGCGTAGAAATGGGAATGCAGCCGTGTGTTTGTTGCCTACAAATTCGGCCTTGAGAGGGGTTGATACTGTCAAATATGGTGTTTTGTGTCTTCTGTTATCCAGCTGGGTTCCTAAGGCCTGTGGTGGTCTTTGGGTCCATCGCAGACGTGGCACGAGAGAAGCTGGCCAGAGAGGAGCCTGACCTGTTTGAGCTGGCCAGTGAGTAGCCTTTAGCTAGCCATTAGTAGCCATCTCACTGTCTGTCTCAGCCGTGTCTCACACACACACACACACACACAGCTGGAGTAACACAGTGCTTAGAGCAGCTCTGTGTTAGAGCCCAGAGGGCGCCCTCATCTGCCTACTCCAGGTCCAGTTGAGGGAGTAGCTAGCATCTTTAGCATGTAGTGTTAATTCTAACACCCTCGACAGTATTGAATTTCAATTTTCCTAAGTGCACTACTCCAAAATCCACATGTAAAGTGATTCCAGCCCTGGACGTATTTTGCGTAACCTATATCTCTGTAAACCTTGTATTTTCTTTTCAGAAACACAGCAACATGAAGGAGTGGAAAGTATGTCATGAAGTGCATCAACTTGTTTGTATCAGTGCTAATTGATGCTAGTTAGCTAGGTGGTAGCCTACCCTCTGTACCGTAGATGTGTTTTCTGTAGTTGGTCATGTGTGGCCTGTTTCAGCCTGTAGGGAGGTTGTGGAATGACTGAATATAGCTTGTTATAGAGCATGTACCCATGGCACAGTCAAAATCCTATAGATAATAAGCTGCATACATAACAGTACTAGTCTTCATTATTAATTCCCAAGCCCCTAATGTCTGTGTGTGGACTACACCATAATCTGTACTTAAAATTTAAACTTTTACATTTGATTGGAGACGATGCCTTATGACATTGGTGTGTTTATGACTGGAATTGTAAGGGCTAGTGATGTTAGCACTCAGAATGCTGCTTTTGTAGAGTTGAGTGGTGAAAGATAAGAGGCCATTTCTGCGCCAGATCCTGTGATAAGTGTTGAGTTCTGAGTAGTGAAACTGCACCCAGGTCAGCTGGCCTCTCGAAGGGTCATTACCTTATGTTGGCAGATAGACCGATAAGGCCAGGCTAGCCATGTTTAAATAATTAACCTTTTTAGAACATTCCTGCTTAACTCCCCTGACTTTTATATCCATTTTTAAATTTGAATCATGAATCTATTTGAAATGATTCCCTATCTTCTTGTATGTGCATTATCCCACTTCAATGCTTTTCACACATGTAACACATTTCCTGCATTACGGATTATACTGTACTGTAATGTCTGTAGTTGCACGCGCACATTCATAATGACACAACCTCCTATTTTATGTTTTGAAATGTGCTTAAGGCATATTGCATGCATTAGGGTGAAGGTAATGAGCTGAGATGCATAGTGAGCTCTGCAGTAATATGACACCGTAACACTGTCCCTTCTCCCCCTCTGCAGAGAGTGAGCCCAAAGACGCAGGAAAAGACCAGCGAGGCTCCGGGATCATTCGCCTCCACACCATTAAACAGATCATTGACCGGGTGAGTGAGACTACTTAATACACGGATACGCGCACACACACACACACACACACACGCACACGCACACGCACACGCACACACGCACTCACAGTCAGATCCCCTCTTAAAGCACATATAGTACACACACACACATCCATAGGTAGACTCATCCGTGGCTCACTACTGCTCTCTGGTGTTCATTGAATTATGAACGTTTTTATTTGACCAATATATGAAAAATATAGTCTAAAACAGCAGTCTGAGCAAACCTTTTAGTGTTCGTATATAGATCAGATATTCATTATTTATTTATGGGGGGGTGTCCTTAGGACCGGCATGCTGTTCTGGACATCACACCCAACGCTGTGGACCGTCTGAACTACGCCCAGTGGTACCCCATCGTGGTGTTCCTCAACCCGGACAGCAAGCAGGGCGTCAAGACCATGAGAACCAGGCTGTGCCCCGAGTCCAGGAAGTCAGCCAGGAAACTCTACGAGAGAGCCCTCAAACTGAGGAAGAACAACCACCACCTCTTCACCAGTGAGTTTCTATGAGAGGGAGGGGAAGAGAGAATTAGTGAGTGGGAGGTAGGGAGAGATGGAGTTGTCAGGAGTGAGAGAGGCTAGGGCTGCGTGCTGTACTGTAGTGTGGACCAGGGGCGCAACTTTGGTTTTAATCCAGTCGGATGAATACTCCAAACAACCTACCCGACCGCTCGGAGGCGTCCGCATGGTCCTAAAGCGCACCGTTACCTCGTTTTGTATCGCATTCCAATGATAAAACTGGTGCGGACAAAAATGCAATTTCAGAATGTGGAGGGGACTGCTCAGGGCTCCGAGCTAACCTCCCACAGGACCCCAGCCGTCATTACCCATTCCTTGCACAGCCCTGCCCCGTATGAAATGGGAGACATCTCTTCATTTTTTTTAGCGTCTGCTGGCAATAAAGAGAGAGACCCCAGGAGAGCAGAGAGCACAGACAGCCTCTCCTTTCCCATCCATGTTGAGTTACTCCCTTATTCCACATGGGTCTGTAGATGAAGCACTGCCTGGTATTTTAAGAACGAGCCTAGAGAGAGCGAGAGAACAACAGAGAAGTGTTACCTGTGGTATTTGTGTAAGGTCAAACAGATTGACATCTGCCAGGCAGCGCTATAGACATGAGTGTTGTTGGACTCATGACAGCTCATAGATACAACAGTGGTAATATAATACTTACACACCGCAACAACCTGTGCTTACACACCGCAACAACCTGTGCTTACACACCGCAACAACCTGTGCTTACACACCGCAACAACCTGTGCTTACACACCGCAAGAACTCTGGGGTGATACTGGAAATAAGCTTTTCCCCTCATGTCGAACAATAATGAATCCTCAATATCTGAATCAATGCTAGTTAGACATATCAATTACTTACTAGTTCAGGGCCCGGTCTCCCAAAAGCATCTTAAGGTTAAGTTCATCATTAGAACCTTCGTAGGAGCATCGTTAAATCTCTGAGTTGTTTTCCCCCAAACCATTGTTAACGTTGCACTTGAAAACACTCGTAATCTAACACCTGCCACAGACCACTCGTAGAACAGCTAAGTGCGCAAATTTTTTTTTGCCCCCCCGCGTCACTTTATACACAGAAGATCTTCAATAAACATGGAATCACATGGTTTATCCGTCTCTCTGTCCCACCGAGAACTTCAGAACAATGTTGACTACAAATACAAAAGTTGCCAATGTCTTTGCAATTGATACAAACAAGTGACATATAAAAAGGTGGTTCGAATGAAAATCAAGATGACTGCATTAAAATATAAACAATAGGCTATAGGCCTATTTCAGTCATATTGAAATACATTTCATGTTCAATCAATTGAGTTCTGTTTTGCTACTTGTAGGGTACCGTCTGTCATTTGTCTCAATATATCTAAAAAATATCTCTCTAGTCGAGGAGCTAATCCGTCGTCAGTATTTTGACATAATTAGAATGTTATAAGGTAAGATTTTAATGGAGAAAGCTGATCCTAGATCAGCGCTTCCTTTCTTTTGATCCTATCAGTATCGACACATGCTCCAACGGCACGATAAGTGACCATTCTCTCTGCGTGGTGTTGTCAACGTTCCATTGCTATCGGGAAACTGGACTCTGATGTGTTAATCGTAATGGTTTTTCATGAGGTTGTGAGAACAGATTTTCACAGTGATTATGAGTTATCGGCTGACTGTGTTCATTTGAGAGGTGCTTTGTCTCAGCTCCTTCTCTTCTCTCTATCCTTCCCAAGCCACCATTAACATGAATAATATGAATGACGGGTGGTACGGTGCCCTGAAGGAGACCATTCAACAGCAGCAGAACCAGCTGGTGTGGGTTTCAGAGGGAAAGGTAAGATACTCAGCGCCGAGACTAACCACATCAAACACTTATGTTGTATTCAAATTTATGTCAGACAATATATTTTGTGCATGAATACGTTTTTCTTTGCCATTCATTTCTCTGTCTTTCCTCACTGTAATGTTTCTGCATCTGCTCTTTCTTTATCTCCCTTCCCCCTGTCCCTCTCCCTGTCCCTCTCCCTGTCCCTCTCCCTGTCCCTGTCCCTCTCCCTGTCCCTCTCTCCCTGTCCCTCCCCCTGTCCCTCTCCTTGTCTCTCTCCCTGTCTCTCTCCCTGTCTCTCTCCCTGTCTCTCTCCCTGTCCCTCTCCCCGTCCCTTCCCCCCGTCCCTCTCCCCGTCCCTCTCCCTGTCTCTCTCCCTGTCTCTCTCCCTGTCCCTGTCCCTCCCCCTGTCCCTGTCCATCTCCCTGTCCCTTCCCCCGTCCCTCTCCCCGTCCCTCTCCCTCCCTCTCTCCCTGTCCCTCTCCCTGTCCCTCTCCCTGTCCCTTCTCCCTGTCCCTCTCCCTGTCCCTCTCCCTGTCCCTTCCCCCTGTCCCTCCCTGTCCCTTCCCCATGTCCCTCTCCCTCCCTCTCCCTTTCCCTCTCCCTGTCCCTTCCCCATGTCCCTCTCCCTCTCCCTGTCCCTCTCCCTTTCCCTCTCCCTGTCCCTTCCCCATGTCCCTCTCCCTGTCCCTCTCCCTGTCCCTCTCCCTGTCCCTCTCCCTGTCCCTTCTCCCTGTCCCTCTCCCTGTCCCTCTCCCTGTCCCTTCTCCCTGTCCCTTCTCCCTGTCCCTTCTCCCTGTCCCTGTCCCTTCTCCCTGTCCCTCTCCCTGTCCCTTCCCCCGTCCCCTCTCTCTCCCTGTCCCTCTCCCTGTCCCTTCCCCCTGTCCCTCTCCCTGTCCCTTCTCCCTTCTCCCTGTCCCTTCTCCCTGTCCCTTCTCCCTGTCCCTTCTCCCTGTCCCTTCTCCCTGTCCCTCTCCCTGTCCCTTCTCCCTGTCCCTCTCCCTGTCCCTTCCCCCGTCCCTCTCCCTGTCCCTTCTCCCTGTCCCTTCTCCCTGTCCCTTCTCCCTGTCCCTTCTCCCTGTCCCTTCTCCCTGTCCCTCTCCCTGTCCCTTCCCCATGTCCCTCTCCCTCCCCTGCTGTCCTCCTGTCGTGTCTCCCCAGGCGGACGGTGCTCCAGATGATGACCTGGATCTGCATGATGACCGTCTGTCGTACCTGTCGGCTCCGGGCAGTGAGTACTCCATGTACAGCACAGACAGCCGCCACACCTCCGACTACGAGGACACGGACACAGAGGGCGGGGCCTACACCGACCAGGAACTAGACGAGACGCTGAACGACGAGGTGGGCCTACCCACTGAGCCCGCCATCACCCGCTCGTCGGAGCCCGTCCGAGAGGACCCGCCAGTCATCCAGGAGCCCCTGAGGTACGGCGGGTACCAGCACACAGTGCAGCCCGACCCCCTGAACCGGATCGACCCAGCCGGGTTCAAGGCACCAGTGGCCCAGCAGGTACCGTTTATGAGAGCCGTTCATCTGCCCTGTTGTCTCGAATCCGTGGTGTGCGTGAGGAGAGTGTTCTGGCGCCGCTATTGAAGCAGTGTTTTAAAACAGTATTATCTACTAACACAAAACAAAGAAAAACAAAAAAAGATGGAAAGAAAATTTGTATCCACTTAAGTATTTATTCACTATTGTTGTTTGTGTGTTTTTTTTTATTTTTGAAGAAAAAAAGAGAAAAAAGCAAGAATAAGCTTGACTGTTATAATCAGTGTTCACGACCTGTGTTAGTGTGACTGTTATAATCAGTGTTCACGACCTGTGTTAGTGTGACTGTTATAATCAGTGTTCACGACCTGTGTTAGTGTGACTGTTATAATCAGTGTTCACGACCTGTGTTAGTGTGACTGTTATAATCAGTGTTCACGACCTGTGTTAGTGTGACTGTTATAATCAGTGTTCACGACCTGTGTTAGTGTGACTGTTATAATCAGTGTTCACGACCTGTGTTAGTGTGACTGTTATAATCAGTGTTCACGACCTGTGTTAGTGTGACTGTTATAATCAGTGTTCACGACCTGTGTTAGTGTGACTGTTATAATCAGTGTTCACGACCTGTGTTAGTGTGACTGTTATAATCAGTGTTCACGACCTGTGTTAGTGTGACTGTTATAATCAGTGTTCACGACCTGTGTTAGTGTGACTGTTATAATCAGTGTTCACGACCTGTGTTAGTGTGACTGTTATAATCAGTGTTCACGACCTGCGTTAGTGACTGTTATAATCAGTGTTCACGACCTGTGTGACTGTTATAATCAGTGTTCACGACCTGTGTTAGTGTGACTGTTATAATCAGTGTTCACGACCTGCGTTAGTGTGACTGTTATAATCAGTGTTCACGACCTGTGTGACTGTTATAATCAGTGTTCACGACCTGTGTTAGTGTGACTGTTATAATCAGTGTTCACGACCTGTGTTAGTGTGACTGTTATAATCAGTATTCACGACCTGTGTTAGCGTGACTGTTATAATCAGTATTCACGACCTGTGTTAGCGTGACTGTTATAATCAGTGTTCACGACCTGTGTTAGTGTGACTGTTATAATCAGTTTTCACGACCTGTGTTAGTGTGACTGTTATAATCAGTGTTCACGACCTGTGTTAGTGTGACTGTTATAATCAGTGTTCACGAACTGTGTTAGTGTGACTGTTATAATCAGTGTTCACGAACTGTGTTAGTGTGACTGTTATAATCAGTGTGACGGTTATAATCAGTGTTCACAACCTGTGTTAGTGTGACTGTTATAATCAGTGTGACTGTTATAATCAGTGTTCACCACATGTGTTAGTGTGACTGTTATAATCAGTATTCACGACCTGCGTTAGTGTGACTGTTATAATCAGTGTGACTGTTATAATCAGTGTTCACCACATGCGTTAGTGTGACTGTTATAATCAGTATTCACAACCTGCGTTAGTGTGACTGTTATAATCAGTGTTCACGACCTGTGTTAGTGTGACTGTTATAATCAGTGTTCACGACCTGTGTTAGTGTGACTGTTATAATCAGTGTTCACGACCTGTGTTAGTGTGACTGTTATAATCAGTGTTCACGACCTGTGTTAGTGTGACTGTTATAATCAGTGTTCACGACCTGTGTTAGTGTGACTGTTATAATCAGTGTTCACGACCTGCGTTAGTGTGACTGTTATAATCAGTGTTCACGACCTGTGTTAGTGTGACTGTTATAATCAGTGTTCACGACCTGTGTTAGTGTGACTGTTATAATCAGTGTTCACGACCTGCGTTAGTGTGACTGTTATAATCAGTGTTCACGACCTGTGTTAGTGTGACTGTTATAATCAGTGTTCACGACCTGTGTTAGTGTGACTGTTATAATCAGTTTTCACGACCTGTGTTAGTGACTGTTATAATCAGTGTTCACGACCTGTGTTAGTGTGACTGTTATAATCAGTGTTCACGACCTGCGTTAGTGTGACTGTTATAATCAGTGTTCACGAACTGTGTTAGTGTGACTGTTATAATCAGTGTGACGGTTATAATCAGTGTTCACGACCTGCGTTAGTGTGACTGTTATAATCAGTGTGACTGTTATAATCAGTGTTCACCACATGCGTTAGTGTGACTGTTATAATCAGTATTCACGACCTGCGTTAGTGTGACTGTTATAATCAGTGTGACTGTTATAATCAGTGTTCACCACATGCGTTAGTGTGACTGTTATAATCAGTGTTCACGACCTGCGTTAGTGTGACTGTTATAATCAGTGTTCACGACCTGTGTTAGTGTGACTGTTATAATCAGTGTTCACGACCTGTGTTAGTGTGACTGTTATAATCAGTGTTCACGACCTGTGTTAGTGTGACTGTTATAATCAGTGTTCACGACCTGTGTTAGTGTGACTGTTATAATCAGTGTTCACGACCTGTGTTAGTGTGACTGTTATAATCAGTGTTCACGACCTGCGTTAGTGTGACTGTTATAATCAGTATTCACGACCTGTGTTAGTGTGACTGTTATAATCAGTGTTCACGACCTGTGTTAGTGTGACTGTTATAATCAGTATTCACGACCTGTGTTAGTGTGACTGTTATAATCAGTATTCACGACCTGTGTTAGTGTGACTGTTATAATCAGTATTCACGACCTGTGTTAGTGTGACTGTTATAATCAGTGTTCACGACCTGTGTTAGTGTGACTGTTATAATCAGTGTTCACGACCTGTGTTAGTGTGACTGTTATAATCAGTGTGACTGTTATAATCAGTGTTCACGACCTGTGTTAGTGTGACTGTTATAATCAGTGTGACGGTTATAATCAGTGTTCACGACCTGCGTTAGTGTGACTGTTATAATCAGTATTCACGACCTGTGTTAGAGTGACTGTTATAATCAGTATTCACGACCTGCGTTAGTGTGACTGTTATAATCAGTGTTCACGACCTGCGTTAGTGTGACTGTTATAATCAGTGTTCACGAACTGTGTTAGTGTGACTGTTATAATCAGTGTGACGGTTATAATCAGTGTTCACGACCTGCGTTAGTGTGACTGTTATAATCAGTATTCACGACCTGTGTCAGAGTGACTGTTATAATCAGTGTTCACGAACTGTGTTAGTGTGACTGTTATAATCAGTGTGACGGTTATAATCAGTGTTCACGACCTGCGTTAGTGTGACTGTTATAATCAGTGTGACTGTTATAATCAGTGTTCACCACATGCGTTAGTGTGACTGTTATAATCAGTATTCACGACCTGCGTTAGTGTGACTGTTATAATCAGTGTGACTGTTATAATCAGTGTTCACCACATGCGTTAGTGTGACTGTTATAATCAGTATTCACGACCTGCGTTAGTGTGACTGTTATAATCAGTGTTCACGACCTGTGTTAGTGACTGTTATAATCAGTGTTCACGACCTGTGTTAGTGTGACTGTTATAATCAGTGTTCACGACATGTGTTAGTGTGACTGTTATAATCAGTGTTCACGACCTGTGTTAGTGTGACTGTTATAATCAGTGTTCACGACCTGTGTTAGTGTGACTGTTATAATCAGTGTTCACGACCTGTGTTAGTGTGACTGTTATAATCAGTATTCACGACCTGTGTTAGTGTGACTGTTATAATCAGTGTTCACGACCTGTGTTAGTGTGACTGTTATAATCAGTATTCACGACCTGTGTTAGTGTGACTGTTATAATCAGTATTCACGACCTGTGTTAGTGTGACTGTTATAAGCAGTATTCACGACCTGTGTTAGTGTGACTGTTATAATCAGTATTCACGACCTGTGTTAGTGTGACTGTTATAATCAGTATTCACGACCTGTGTTAGTGTGACTGTTATAATCAGTGTTCACGACCTGTGTTAGTGTGACTGTTATAATCAGTGTTCACGACCTGTGTTAGTGTGACTGTTATAATCAGTGTGACTGTTATAATCAGTGTTCACGACCTGTGTTAGTGTGACTGTTATAATCAGTGTGACGGTTATAATCAGTGTTCACGACCTGCGTTAGTGTGACTGTTATAATCAGTATTCACGACCTGTGTTAGAGTGACTGTTATAATCAGTATTCACGACCTGCGTTAGTGTGACTGTTATAATCAGTGTTCACGACCTGCGTTAGTGTGACTGTTATAATCAGTGTTCACGAACTGTGTTAGTGTGACTGTTATAATCAGTGTGACGGTTATAATCAGTGTTCACGACCTGCGTTAGTGACTGTTATAATCAGTATTCACGACCTGTGTCAGAGTGACTGTTATAATCAGTATTCACGAACTGTGTTAGTGTGACTGTTATAATCAGTGTGACGGTTATAATCAGTGTTCACGACCTGCGTTAGTGTGACTGTTATAATCAGTGTTCGAACTGTGTTAGTGTGACTGTTATAATCAGTGTGACGGTTATAATCAGTGTTCACGACCTGCGTTAGTGTGACTGTTATAATCAGTATTCACGACCTGTGTCAGAGTGACTGTTATAATCAGTGTTCACGACCTGTGTTAGTGTGACTGTTATAATCAGTGTTCACGACCTGTGTTAGTGTGACTGTTATAATCAGTGTTCACGACCTGTGTCAGAGTGACTGTTATAATCAGTATTCACGACCTGTGTTAGTGTGACTGTTATAATTAGTATTCACGACCTGCGTTAGTGTGACTGTTATAATCAGTATTCACGACCTGTGTTAGTGTGACTGTTATAATCAGTATTCACGACATGCGTTAGTGTGACTGTTATAATCAGTGTGACTGTTATAATCAGTGTTCACCACATGCGTTAGTGTGACTGTTATAATCAGTATTCACAACCTGCGTTAGTGTGACTGTTATAATCAGTGTTCACGACCTGTGTTAGTGTGACTGTTATAATCAGTGTTCACGAACTGTGTTAGTGTGACTGTTATAATCAGTGTGACTGTTATAATCAGTGTTCACCACATGCGTTAGTGTGACTGTTATAATCAGTGTTCACGACCTGTGTTAGTGTGACTGTTATAATCAGTGTTCACAACCTGTGTTAGTGTGACTGTTATAATCAGTGTTCACGACCTGCGTTAGTGTGACTGTTATAATCAGTGTGACTGTTATAATCAGTGTTCACGACCTGCGTTAGTGTGACTGTTATAATCAGTGTTCACGACCTGCGTTAGTGTGACTGTTATAATCAGTGTGACTGTTATAATCAGTGTTCACCACATGCGTTAGTGTGACTGTTATAATCAGTGTTCACGACCTGTGTTAGTGTGACTGTTATAATCAGTGTTCACGACCTGTGTGACTGTTATAATCAGTGTTCACGACCTGTGTTAGTGTGACTGTTATAATCAGTATTCACGACCTGTGTTAGTGTGACTGTTATAATCAGTGTTCACGACCTGTGTTAGTGTGACTGTTATAATCAGTATTCACGACCTGTGTTAGTGTGACTGTTATAATCAGTGTTCGACCTGTGTTAGTGTTCACGACCTGTGTTAGTGTGACTGTTATAATCAGTGTTCACGACCTGTGTTAGTGTGACTGTTATAATCAGTATTCACGACCTGACTGTTATAATCAGTGTTGACCTGTGTTAGTGTGACTGTTATAATCAGTGTTCACGACCTGCGTTAGTGTGACTGTTATAATCAGTGTTCACGACCTGCGTTAGTGTGACTGTTATAATCAGTGTTCACGACCTGCGTTAGTGTGACTGTTATAATCAGTATTCACGACCTGCGTTAGTGTGCCTGTTTTTGTTGATGTCGATGTTCTCACTGAGGAGACAAAGTTTTATTTCTGTCAAGTGTCTGTATCGTTCCCCACCTATGTGCTCTTCCTAGTTGTTTCACTTGTGATTCGGACTGATACCGTGACACAAGAAAGTATTATGTGCATGCTGGAAATGTCAGTGTTAACCACGTATTGCTGTAAATGTATTTATCTGGGTCAATTCGGCCGTTATGATATACACGAAAAGTTTGTCTTCTGATGTGTAAAAGAGATCAAAAGAAAAGGAAAACATTGTACTGTAATCTAGAATTAAAGTTCAATCAGACAACATAAACAACAGAAACTTTGTCCTGTTACGAATTCTTACGTGGCAGATTGATCATCTAAAGCCATCAGTTTGGTCCGATGATGGTGAGTTACTGAGTCGGTCGGTGGAGGAGGTACAGAGAAGGCTGTGTCACGCTGTAACGTTAACATTAGTGAGGGTGTATCCCTCATGCAGTAGCACCGTTTATTAAACGTTTCTGAACCACTTCACAGAATGAGAAAGCAGAGGCTGTTCCGGCCACCATGCCTATCCTCCCCCAGCAGCCTGAGCAGCCTGTGTTACTGGCTGAGACAGAGGCAGCGCCCCCTGCTGTCAACAAAACTGTAAATGGTGTAGCGGGTTTGAGCCATGGTTTAAGCCTTGGCACTATCGCTGCTCCCCAGAGCAAACCCAACCCAGGCCCCGGCCCCGAGGCTGACTGGCTTAGGATGCCCACCCCTGATCTAGCTCAGCCCCTGGCCCCGGCCCCAACGCTCGAACCCGAACCCCTACAATCCGGACCGCCCAGTTCAGAACCACAGGTACCCATCGTCTGGACATGGCCTGGCCCCGGCCGACCCCGCTGTCGGTCTGCTGTGGCCTGTCGCTGCCTGCCTGTGTACCGCCCGCCACGCTTTCCTTTCACTCTTGCATGCTTGCCCGCTGTCTACTGTGTGCTTCTGAGAGAGAGAGAGAGAGAGAGAGAGAGAGAGAGAGAGAGAGAGAGAGAGAGAGAGAGAGAGACTGTGTGTGTCTGAGCACTCGTAAACAACAGTGGGCTTCTTGGAGGAGAATATAGACTGATTGCTGCATTGGTGTGGTACCTATATAGAGAAGAGCTGCGAAGAACCTGAGGCTCTCACTGTTGCTTACCCTCTTTGCATGGCTACAACATGTTTCAGTTGGTTTCTCTTCTGTTTAAACGTAGCAGTAGAACTGATGATAGTGGTGTACTGGTTGATGCAGACTGAATGGGCCATTTTAATTATATGGAATAAATAAATATCAAATAATATATTATTTGCCGACATTCTCTTCAAGTCATCAATCAGTATTTTGGATATTTTATTGGACATTTTATTCCCTGAATTTGAAATGTAGCCATTCCGCTCCAACTGTGGAGTATACGTTTTATGGCTTTTAAACATCCCATGAAGTTCAAGTAAATTATGACTTTTTTGTTCAATGGCTACTTTTCAAATGCCATGGTTTTTAGTAGGGTTTACGTTGTGCGGGGGACATGCAGTATTTTCATTTGGCTTGTAATGTTATCAAGATATAGTTTTTATTTTGTTTTGTATCTACTTTGTTTGTTTTGTTTTTGGGTTGCTGTTTAAACAAAAGTGGTATGTTGTGTATATATTGAGAGCTCCTGTGTGTATTGGCTGCTCTGATCTGACATTCAGACCTGCATTCTGTTTGACCTGACCTTTAACCCCTACCTCTGAGTGTCTCTATTTCAGGTCTCCCTGCTTCCTCTTTCTGCTTCCTCCTTCAGCCATTATTAATCTTCTGTTTTAATATTCTACGTTGCCTTCTGTCACTTGATTCTTATATTTATAAGCACATTTATTTATTGGATGTGTGCTACTGGTTGCTCTTGTCCCATTACTCACCATATGTTTCTTCCATTGTTTATTTCCTCAGATGTACAAGAAGGATCCCTACCTGGAGGAGCCAGTCAGAGTGAACCAAGGTGGTGTAAAGCAGTCTCCGGCGATGGGGCCGCCCATGACCTACGAGTCCCAGCCTCCATACCAGGACCAACACCCGTACAGAGATTACGATCACCCGCCCAACCGCTACGACGGGGGTGGCTACCTGGAACCAAAGTATCGTAACTTCGACTCTCAACTGCACCACGAGAAAAACGTGCCTCACTACGATGACCAGTGGCCTCCTTACAACCAGCAGACCTCTGGCCCACCACCCCACCAGCAGCAGCACCCCCCTGGGCCTGGCTACGACCCCCGGCTGTCCTATGAAGATGGACCCGAGCGAGACAGCCCCCCTCAGCCGCGCTATGATGAGAACCTGCTGGGCTACAACGGACGACCTCGCTACGGCAAGCCAGCAGGACCAGGACCCATCCGCTACGATGAGCCTCCTCCATCCGTCCCAGGGGGCTATGCTCCCCTACGTTACGACCAGGAGCCTCACCCGTATCCCCCTGCAACACGCTCTCCAGAGCCCCCGAAACAATACTACCAGGGGGAGCCTGCCCAGCGGCCAGGACCTGGTCCTGCCTACAACCAGGCAACACCACAGCACCGAGGCTACAAGCCCCCATCCCAACAGTATGAACCCATCATGAACTTTGACGCCCCAGTGCCCGCACCCAAACCACAACCAGAGGCTCTCCGTCCCTCACCTGGGGACACGGTGATCACTACAGCCCCCAATCCTCTTCCCCCTCCCCCCAGAGTGGAGCTGGAGGACGACCCGGCCATAAGGGCCCAGTCGGTGCTGTCCAGGGTCAAGATGTTTGAGAACAAGCGCTCTGTGTCTGTGGACCGTGCCAAGGAGGCAGGAGACACCGTTGGGCCCAGGGTAAGCATCTGGAAAACACCTCACTCTTGTGCACGTATGTAATGCTCAGAGTGCTTGACTTGGGCACGAGCTCAAATGCTCTACTGCCTTAGCTCCTGTTCCTCTTATAGAATATTAGCTCAAAAGTATTGTGGAGCTCCTGCACCTAAATGCAAACAGTAGCGGAACATAAAATGAGTACCAGAACCTATTTCAGTCCAAGTTAAGCACTGGTAATGCTCACAGGGTTACCTGACCCTGACCTCTTCTAATTCTATTTGATTGGTCCACGTGATGTCCGTAAAGGTTTACTTTCCCAGGAATTTTATTTGCATTTCTATCTTGCTCCCACAGTCAGCAGATCTGCCCACCAAACCAGGCGCGTGCATTCCTAAAGCCAACTCGCTCAGCAATCTGGACCAGGAGAAGTCGTTCAGGTAATGAGTCATAATGGAGTACAGCCCTGAGCCCCCCCCCACCACCACACACACACTACATCACACCATAGAACAGATGCTGCTTTATCTCTGAGGGCCAGATATGTCTGTTAGGGCTGTCAGGTGATCCACTCTGAGGTGGATAATAGGGCTTAGAAAAGTAAATGACTTTTGAAGATATATGACAGTGTACTGTATTGTATGGCTGCCATCTTGTGTGCTCTGACCCAACTTAGCCATTATTTTGATGTTTATCTACTTTTTTGACACTAAATCTATCCGCTATCATTACATATGATCAACAAATACTTTTGAACATCAGACCGGCTCTTACTTAACTCAATTCTGGGTTCAACTACGAGTTTGACTCATCTGCCCTGGGCTCTTTGTGTACCTCCAACCAAATCTTCGAGCTACCCAAGAGGAAACGCCAGCGAAAAGGAGGCAGGAGAGTGGCCATCCTGGCGAGTCGAAGGAAAACCAGCCACCAGTTCCCTTCATTCTATTGGCCACTTGATAATAAGATGGATGACCTCTAGCGGGACTCTCGTAACTGCAATATCCTCTGTTTTTCTGAAACATGGCTTTCAGACAAAATACTTGATGGATTCTCCATTCACCGAGCGGACAGGATATCGGATTCAGGGAAATCTAGAGTGGGAGAGCTAAGTCTCTTCATCAGCAGCAAATGTTGTGCAGACTCTAGCGCAGTAGAAGGGAGTTTTGTCCTATTGTTCACGTCTTGAAATACCTGATGGTCAAATGCTGACCTTTTAACCTCCCGAGAGACTTTTCATCTGTTATTGTGACTGCTGTATATATTCCATATCAGGACAACAACAACAAGCTGGCACTTGATGAACTGTACGAGGCTATAAACAAGCAGGAAACCATGCACCCGGGTGCTGCTTTTCTTGTTCCCGGTGATTTTAATTCCTCGCCACTCCTGCTTCCTGTTTACAAACAAAAGCTCAAACAGGAAGACCCATGATGTGCTCCATAGAAAATGGTCTACCGGAGCAGAAGCTATTCTACTGACTGGAATTTGCTAATCAGGAAATGCATCGCTGACATCGTCCCCACAGTGAAGGTTTGCTGCTTCCCCAAACTAAAGACCTGATTTAACACAGAGGTGCGTGTTAAGCTAAAGGACAGAGCTACTGCTCACTGGGCTATAGCAGCGAACCGTGAGGCTATGGCCGAGGACACGAATGCGTACAAGAAGTCCCACTACGACCTCTGCAGAGCTATCGAACAGGCAAAGGGGTAAGATCTAAACAAGGTGGAATCCTATTATACTGGCTCTGAGTCATGTGGCAGGGGCTACAGTAAATTATGGACTACAAAGGAAGCCCTAGCCGTGATCTGCCTAATGAAGTCTCTCTACCAGGCAATCTCAATGCCTTTTATCAATGCTTCGACAAAAACAACACAGAGCCCAGCATGAGGGCCCCTGCTGAGCCAGAGGACTGGGAGATCTCTCTCTGAGGCTGACATGAGTAAGGTTTTTAAGTGTGTCAACACGCGTAAGGCAGCATGAGTCTTCAGAGTGGGTGGGTGAGGTAGGTAGGTAGGTAGGTAGGTAGGTAGGTAGGTAGGTAGGTAGGTAGGTAGGTAGGTAGGTAGGTAGGCAGGTAGGCAGGTAGGCAGGCAGGAGTGGGCAGGCAGTAGGCAGGTAGGTAGGTAGGTAGGTAGGTAGGCAGGCAGGCAGGTGGGGCAGGGGTGAGTGGGTAGGTAGGTAGGTGGAGGTAGGTAGGCAGGTAGGCAGGTAGGTAGGTAGGTAGGTAGGTAGGTAGGTAGGTAGGTGGGTGGGAGGTGGTGGGTAGGTGAGGCAGTGAGGCAGGAGGCAGGCAGGTAGGTAGGTAGGCAGGTAGGTAGGTAGGTAGGTAGGTGGTAGTGGGGCAGGCAGGTAGGTAGGTAGGCAGGCAGGTGGGAGGTAGGTAGGTAGGTGGGTAGGGGTGGGTGGGTAGGTAGGTGGGTGGGTGGGTGGGTGGGTGGGTAGGTAGGTAGGTAGTGAGGAGGTAGGTAGGTAGGTAGGTAGGTAGGTGGGTAGGTAGGTAGGTAGGTAGGTAGGTAGGTAGGTAGGTAGGTGAATGAGGTAGGTAGGTGAGTGACTGGGTGGGTGGGTGGGTAGGTAAGTGAGGCAGAGGTAGGTAGGTAGGTAGGTGAATGAGGTAGGTAGGTGAGTGACTGGGTGGGTAGGTGAGTGAGGCAGGTAGGTAGCTAAGTGAGGTAGAGAGGTAGGTAGGTGAATGAGGCAGGTAGGTAGGTAAGTGAGGTAGAGAGGTAGGTAGGTAGGTAGGTAGGTAGGTAGGTAGGTAGGTGAATGAAGTAGGTAGGTAGGGTGGGTGGGTGGGTGGGTAGGTAGGTAGGTAGGTAGGTAGGTAGGTAGGTAGGTAGGTAGGTAGGTAGGTAAGTGAGGCAGGTAGGTGAGTGATGTAGGTAGGTAGGCAGGTAGGTGAGTGATGTAGGTAGGTAGGCAGGTAGGTAGGTGGGTAGGTGGAGTGGAGGAGGTAGGTAGGTAGGTAGGTAGGTAGGCAGGTAGGCAGGTAGGCAGGTGGTGGGTGAGGTAGGTAGGTAGGCAGTGGGTGGGGTAGGTAGGTAGGCAGGTAGGTAGGTAGGTAGGTAGGTAGGTAGGTAGGTAGGTAGGTAGGTAGGTAGGTAGGTAGGTAGGTAAGTGAGGTAGGTAGGTAGTGAGTGAGTGAGTGAGTGAGTGAGTGAGTGAGTGAGTGAGTGAGTGAGTGAGTGAGTGAGTGAGTGAGTGAGTGAGTGAGTGAGTGAGTGAGATGGGTAGGTGACTGACTACATCCATTTATCCTTCATCCTTCTACTGATCACTATTACCCCTGTTTACATGACACTTGCACACTCACATTAATAATAATATAATAATATATGTCATTTAGCAGACGCTTTTATCCAAAGCGACTTACAGTCATGTGTGCATACATTCTACGTATGGGTGGTCCCGGGGATCGAACCCATTAACATACACACGCACACACCCACCACTTACGCACACACCCACCACTTATGCAGCTGCCATACTGCTTACTATTATTATTATTTATCGTGCTACCAGTCCTAATCCCTGCCTACATGTTCATATCTACCTCACATACTACAGTATCCCTGCACATTGTACATGTACCCTGTATATGCCTCCCTGTCTTATTTCTTGTTTTTTTGTATTTTATTATTAGTTATATGAATACTGCACTGTTGGGTAGGGCTTGCAAGTTAAGCATTGTACCTACGTAAATCAATGCCGCTGCCTTTCACTGGTGCTACTGGTTGCTGCTCTTGGTCTTGGAGCGCCCCTCGGTGGACACTAAGAGAAACTACCTTCCAACTCTGCACACACTGACCGATGCAGTAATATACACTGCTCAAAAAAAATAAAGGGAACACTTAAACAACACAATGTAACTCCAAGTCATTCACACTTCTGTGAAATCAAACTGTCCACTTAGGAAGCAACACTGATTGACGATAAATTTCACATGCTGTTGTGCAAATGGAATAGACAACAGGTGGAAATTATAGACAATTAGCAAGACACCCCCAACAAAGGAGTGGTTCTGCAGGTGGTGACCACAGACCACTTCTCAGTTCCTATGCTTCCTGGCTAATGTTTTGGTCACTTTTGAATGCTGGCGGTGCTTTCACTCTATTGGTAAGCATGAGACGGAATCTACAACCCACACACGTGGCTCAGGTAGTGCTGCTCATCCAGGATGGCACATCAATGCGAGCTGTGGCAAGAAGGTTTGCTGTGTCTGTCAGCATAGTGTCCAGAGCATGGAGGCGCTACCAGGAGACAGGCCAGTACATCAGGAGACGTGGAGGAGGCCGTAGGAGGGCAACAACCCAGCAGCAGGACCGCTACCTCCGCCTTTGTGCAAGGAGGAGCACTGCCAGAGCCCTGCAAAATGACCTCCAGCACGCCACAAATGTGCATGTGTGCTCAAACGGTCAGAAGCAGACTCCACGAGGGTGGTATGAGGGCCCGACATCCACAGGTGGGGGTTGTGTTTACAGCCCAACACCGTGCAGGACGTTTGGCATTTGACAGAGAACACCAAGATTGGCAAATTTGCCACTGGAGCCCTGTGCTCTTCACAGATGAAAGCAGGTTCACACTGAGCACGTGTGACAGACGTGACAGAGTCTGGAGACGCCTTGGAGAACGTTCTGCTGCCTGCAACATCCTCCAGCATGACCGGTTTGGCGGTGGGTCAGTCATGGTGCGGAGTGGCATTTCTTTGGGGGGCCGCACAGCCCTCCGTGTGCTCGCCAGAGGTAGCCTGACTGCCATTAGGTACCTGAGATGAGATCCTCAGACCCCTTGTGAGACCATATGCTGGTGCGGTTGGCCCTGGGTTCCTCCTAATGCAAGACAATGCTATACCTCATGTGGCTGGAGTGTGTCAGCAGTTCCTGCAAGAGGAACGCATTGATGCTATGGACTGGCCCGCCCGTTCCCCAGACCCGTATCCAATTGAGCACATCTGGGACATCATCTCTCGCTCCATCCACCAACGTCACGTTGCACCACAGACTGTCCAGGAGTTGGCGGATGCTTTAGTCCAGGTCTGGGAGGAGATCGCTCAGGAGACCATCCGCCACCTCATCAGGAGCATGCCCAGACGTTGTAGGGAGGTCATACAGGCACGTGGAGGCCACACACACTACTGAGCCTCATTTTGACTTGTTTTAAGGACATTGGATCAGCCTGTAGTGTGTTTTTCCACTTTAATTTTGAGTGTGACTCCAAATCCAGACCTCCATATGTTGATAAATTTGATTTCCATTGATAATTTTTGTGTGATTTTGTTGTCAGCACATTCAACTATGTAAAGAAAAACATATTTAATAAGAATATTTAATTCATTCAGATCTAGGATGTGTTATTTTAGTGTTCCCTTTATTTTTTGTGAGCAGTGTACTATATACGCATGTTGCAGAGGCTGTCCCGTACACATGTTTATCATTGAAGCGCTGATGTTTTCATTGTAGTTCTGTCTGATTTGTTATATGGTAAATTGTAGTGATTTAGAGATCGGAACAAACACACCACAATATATTTTAGAGGAATTTCTTTGTGTGGTTTATGTTATTTTAATTCTCACCCCTTCTTTATCTTTATCTCTCTCTTCAGAGTCCCTGAGCCTCAGAAGCCCCGGGAGGTGTCCGATGATGACATAGTGCGCTCTAACCACTATAATCCAGATGAAGACGAGGAGTACTATAGGAAACAGCTGGCCTACTTTGACCGGCGAAGCTTAGACGCAGGCAAAGCCCCTCAGACAACACCTGTCATCGCAACCAAACCTGCTGCTCAACCACAAGCACATCCCGGATACAACTACCCCAGGTAACTCACTCCCACGTGTCACTCTCTCTGGGATATGTGGTAGGAAATCAAATCCCTGTGGTGGGAGACGGTGTATGTGAGTGGAGCGGAGCGAGGAGTGGATCGTTTTGGCTGGAGCGTCGACCTTCTCGCCCGCTCCAGTAGCGCTCACTTCACGAGCTCAGGGCATGCCCGTCCCAGCATGCATTTGTTGTCTACTTGTCTGCTGCTGTAGCCCCTTGCTTTAGCTACTGTATGGTAAATACTTTCATAAAGCATGATGGCGTACTTACTAAGTGGACATGCTAACAGAAAGGAACGAGGTGGATAGCTAGCTAAGTGTGTCATTGTAGCAAAGTGTTTATAAACTCAAAATCAGATCTCTTAAAAGTTTCATTAATTTCCGTTCTATCTATACAATCATTGATTTTGGCCCAATAGGCCTGGCATATTACATCTTCCAAGGAGCTTTCTGTTTTGATAGGGTTATTTTACCTACAATCCTTTAGGCTTACCTACAGAAAAAAGAAAGAGAAAACGATGCATCCCTGCCCAGCCTGGGGATGTTTAGCATCACTCAGAGGGTGATGCAAGCTGACTAGCCTACTAGGCAAGTCAGTTAAGAACAAATTCTTAGTTACAATGACGGCCTACTGGGGAACAGTGGGTTAACTGCCTTGTTCAGGGGCAGAACAACAGATTTTTACCTTGTCAGCTCTGGGATTTAATCCAGCAACCTTTCGGTTACTGACCCAATGCTCTAACCACTAGGCTACCTAATTTGTATTTAATTCTAAGTAAGTCACAGCCTATATGTGTAATTTATAGAGTAAATTGATTTAATGCAACAAAAATGTTTTTTAAGTGCTGAGCGCTTAATGCCACTGCCAGCCTAGTGTGTCACACTAGCAAATTCTTCAAAATGTATTTATTTGTCGGCTACATCCTTGAAATAATATAGCCTAAATAATACATTTTTGTCTACCTGTCGGACTCCTGACCTATTTCGTGTTTATATTCTGTTTAATACGACATATAGCCTATTTGAATTGATAAGCGCTTCTTTCAGTCATCCTTTCCTGTTTATTAAAATACTTTTCATTCAAATAATTTGGTTTTGTTTTCAATTTTCAAACCAAATGGTAGGTCCAGGTAGTCACAACAATAGATGGATGTTAGTTAAACTGTGATTTTAATTAATGGAGCGAATTTGGAGTGGCAGTTTTTGAGGAGCGTTTTTTAGCGGAGTGGTTAGAAAGGACCGCTCCATGAGCGAAGAGCAGGTTTTCCAACCGCTCAACTCCGCTCACATACTCTGGTGGGAGATACAATATAGCTTACTTTCGCCCTGCAGCACACTCACCAGACAGAAACCTAATGGGGGGTCTAAAGCTTTTTATCTTAGTGGTTCCTCCTTTAAAAGTTGCGAGCTTACGCCGCGGGACTTAGAGGTACCCAGCATTACAGCTTCATTTCTTCAGACCACCACAAGGGGGAGTTAGAGCACTCAGTATGCATTTAGGTCCCAAGGTTATATGACCAATCATATCGACTGGTTCCAATGACAAAAAAATATATATGTTTTAGTTTTTTTGAATATGACCCCTGTTTCTCCCCAAATTCGTGGTATCCAATTGTTAGTAGCTACTATCTTGTCTCATCGCTACAACTCCCGTACGGTCTCGGGAGAGACGAAGGTTGAAAGTCATGCGTCCTCCGATACACAACCCAACCAAACGGCACTGCTTCTTAACACAGCGCGCATCCAACCCGGAAGCCAGCCACACCAATGTGTCGTTGGAAACACTGTGCACCTGGCAACCAACACTGCGCCCGGCCCGCCACAGGAGTCGCTGGTGTGCGATGAGACAAGGATATCCCTACTGGCCAAGCCCTCCCTAACCTGGACGACGCTAGGCCAATTGTGCCTTGCCCCACGGACCTCCCGGTCGTGGCCGGTTAAGACAGAGCCTGCGTGCGAACCCAGAGTCTCTGGTGGCACAGCTGGCGCTGCAGTTCAGCGCCCTTAACCTATGCGCCACCCGGGAGGCCCCCAATTGAAGGTCAAACAGTACAGTTAGATAGCAATAAAAATGGTACTATAGAGGCATAGAATAAGTTAGAGGAAAAACAAAAAGAAATGGAGGAACTTATTCAAGAAAGATCTACTGTAATATATTATAATAATAAAGCGAACTGGATGGAATATGGGGAAAAATGCACCAAATTCCTTTTTAATCTTCAATATAGAAATGCTACCAAAAAAAATGTATTAAAACTTGTTACAAATGATGGAGTCACGCATGATTCACCAAATTATATTTTGAAAGAGGAAGTAAAGTACTTTAAGAATATGTTTTCATTCCAGGCTCCTCCATCTCCACTAACTGAAACTAATTGTATGGATGTTTCCCCTAATAATAATGTAAAATTAATATCTGTACAGAAAGACTCATGTGAAGGCCAAATTACTGAGGAGGAACTGCTTGAGGCAATTGGGGCCTTTAAGGATGGGAAAACTCCAGGGCTAGATGGCATACCAGTGGAAGTATACAAAACTTTTTGGGGTATACTCAAAGGACCATTATTGGCTTGTTTTAACCACTCCTATATAAATGGTAGATTATCAGACACGCAACAAGAAGGTCTGATATCATTATTACTGAAACAGGACCCAAGTGGTATATATAAAGATCCAGTCCATTTAAAAAAATTGGAGACCTCTTACACTTCAGTGTTGTGATGCAAAAATCCTAGCAAAATGCTTGGCACATAGAATTTTAAAAAGTATTGTCAGATATTATTAATCCTAATCAGACAGGTTTTTACATGGACGATACATTAGAGATAATATAAGACAAGTACTGGAAACAATATAACACTGAAATATTGGGGACACCAGCCCTGGTTTTCATAGCTAATTTTGAAAAGGCTTTTGATAAAGTACGACTAGAGTTTATATATAAATGCCTAGAATATTTACATTTTGGGGAATCTCTTATAAAATGGGTTAAGGTTATGTATAGTAACCCTAGGTGTAAAATAATAAATAATGGCTACATCTCAGAAAGTTTTAAACTATCTAGAGGAGTAAAACAAGGTTGTCCACTATCGGCATATCTATTTATTATTGCAATCGAAATATTAGCTGCAAAGATTAAATCAAACAGAAATCCGTGGCTTAAAAACTAAGGTGTCATTGTACGCTGATGATTCATGTTTTCTTTTAAAACCACAATTGGAGTCTCTCCACGGCCTCTTAGAGGATCTAGATACTTTTGCTATCCTCTCTGGATTCAAACCAAATTATGATAAATGTACCATATTACGTATTGGATCACTAAAAAACACATTTTACATTACCATGTAGTTTACCAATTAAATGGTCTGACGGAGATGTGGACATACTCGGTATACAAATCCCAAAAGAAAGAAATGATTTCACTCCAATAAATTTTTATAGAAAGTTAACAAAAATAGATAAGATCTTGCCACCATGGAAAGGAAAATACCTGTCTATTTGTGGAAAAATCACCCTGATTAACTCCTTAGTCATATCACAGTTTACCTATATTTGCTTATGGGTTTGCCTACACCGAGTGACCTGCTTTTTAAATTATATGAACAAATAATATTCAATTTTATTTGGAACGGCAAGCCAGATAAAATTAAAAGGGCTTATTTATATAACGAATATGAATTTGGTGGGCAGAAATCATTAAAGCATTAGACCTCTCACTAAAGGCATCAGTCATACAAAAGTTATACTTAAATCCAAACTGGTTCTCTAGTCAATTGGTATGAATGTCTCATCTTATATTCAGGAAGGGCTTTTCCCCCTTTATTCAGATTACACCAGCTCACTTTCGGTTGTTTGAAAAGGAAATCATCTCCAAAATATCTTTATTTTTTAAACACGCCTTAGAAAGTTGGTTGCAATTGCAGTTTAATCCACCTGAAAGAACGGGACAAATAGTACAACAAATATTGTGGTTAAATTCAAATATACTATTGATCAAAAGAAACTGTATTTATCGAAGAAATGTTTAAAAAAGGTATAATTTTCGTGAATGATATCATAAATAGGACTGGTGGAGTTATGTCACACATGCAGCTAACACAGACATATGGAAATGTCTGATCTACCCAAAAATTACAGCCAATTAATTGCAGCATTACCACAAAAATGGAAGAGGCGAGTAGAAGGGGAAAAAGTAAGGAACTTGTATGTCGGCCATGTATTAAAGAACATAGATGGTTAAAGAAAAGTGTGATAAATAAAAACATATACCAATTTCATTTAAGGGCCAAAAAACGGACAGCTGTGCCATATAAATTGCAAAATAGTTGGGAAGAGATTTTCGATGTACCCATTTTATGGCACATGGTTTATCAATTGATACGCAAAACAACGCCGGATTCAAAACTTTACATTAAAAAAAAATAAAAATACTGTACAAAATTCTTGCAACTAATAGAATGTTATATATATGGGGGATACAATCTTCCCAGCTCTGCAGATTCTGCTGTGAGGAGGCAGAGTCATTAGATCATTTATTTTCGTTTTGTCCATATGAAGCTCGTTTTTGGTCACAGGTCCAGGAATGGCTGAAGAATTGCAACATTTGCCTAGAACTAACGCTACAGATAGCAATACTGGGTGATTTGAAAAGCCATAGTCAATCAATCAATAATATAATAGTTATTTTAGCAAAATGATTATTTTTAATTTACAATCTGTAGAATCTATGAGATTAGGAAGGTTCAATTATTTTCTGAAGCATCACATCACAGTTGAGAAATACCGTGGGGCAAAAAAGTATTTAGTCAGCCACCAATTGTGCAAGTTCTCCCACTTAAAAAGATGAGAGAGGCCTGTAATTTTCATCATAGGTACACTTCAACTATGACAGACAAAATGAGAGAAAACAATTCCAGAAAATCACATTGTAGGATTTTTAATGAATTTATTTGCAAATTATGGTGGAAAATAAGTATTTGGTCAATAACAAAATTGATACTTTGTTATATACCCTTTGTTGGCAATGACGTTTTCAAACGTTTTCTGTAAGTCTTCACAAGGTTTTCACACACTGTTGCTGGTATTTTGGCCCATTCTTCCAGATCTCATCTAGAGCAGTGATGTTTTGGAGCTGTTGCTGGGCAATACGGACTTTCAACTCCCTCCAAAGATTTTCTATGGGGTTGAGATCTGGAGACTGGCTAGGCCACTCCAGGACCTTGAAATGCTTCTTACGAAGCCACTCCTTCGTTGCCCGGGCGGTGTGTTTGGGATCATTGTCATGCTGAAAGACCCAGCCATGTTTCATCATCAATTCCCTTGCTGATGGAAGGAAGTTTTCACTCAAAATCTCACGATACATGGCCCCATTCATTTTTCCTTTACACGGATCAGTCGTCCTGGTCCCTTTGCAGAAAAACAGCCCCAAAGCATGATTTTTCCACCCCCATGCTTCACAGTAGGTATGGTGTTCTTTGGATGCAACTCAGCATTCTTTGTCCTCCAAACATGACGAGTTGAGTTTTTACCAAAAAGTTATATTTTGGTTTCATCTGACCATATGACATTCTCCCAATCTTCTTCTGGATCATTCAAATGCTCTCTAGCAAACTTTAGACGGGCCTGGACATGTACTGGCTTAATTAAGCCACATTTCTTAAAATAAATCCCATATGCTATGTTATTACAAAAAAGGTTTTAAATTCTCTGGTAATGCCAATTTGGAATTCTTCTCAAAGATGCCCTCTGGTGGTCAAACTAGCACTAACTTGCATTCACAGAAAAAATGTATGACAGTTAATAACGTGCCACAGAATGCTGCAGCAGCCCGCAACTTTTAAAGGAGGAACCACTGTAGCTACATGCACACACTACTCCTGGGGTCTAAAGCTAGACTACAGTATATCTCTCAGCAACACACACTACCACCACCGGAACATTTGATTCACCCTGCCATGGAAACTGTCCTCTTATAGTTGAAAGGACAGAGTTGGTGCTTGGCCCATGCTGACAAATGAAAAACTAATTTTTGAAGGCAAGCTGTGTTTTGTTATCCTCCTGGGCGACAGTAGAAGGGTTACTTTGATGTACCACACTGTGTGCATTCTCCGCCTCAGTCAAAGACCATGCCAAAGATACAAGATTAAGTGGGAAGGGAAAAATACTATCACAGTATTCTTTTATTCTGAATTTCTTTCAACTATCAACAATGGGTTTCACCATTCTTACAAGGTGTTTTACCACTGTAAAACATGCCTCAAGAGATGTTCAGGCTACTTTGGATGTCAAAGCTGCAATGTATGCATCATTATTTGCCCCATTTTGTAATTATCTAATTAATCAATTGCACTGTAAGGTCTTATTGGCACTAGTAGTGGAAAGCATATTTTAAAGTGTGTTTTGGAGAAGCAATCTGTGTAAATGAATACAGTAAATTAACTAGATGGAGCCACTGTGTTTTATTAAAACTAACAGACTCACTGAACTGCAGTAATTGAACCTTCCTCTTGAGGATACATGGCATGTCACTGGTGTCACTGTTTAGGTCTAGATTTTTTGAAGTAGTACACATGACAAACATGATTTAAAATCAGTTATTCTAACCCTGGCCTGAATTCTTCTTTACCTTAAACCCATATGTTTGTGCCATCATTGTGACATTGGTTGAATGTGCTCTTGTGTTTTTTTACAGGGCAGAGTCCGTGGAGAAGGTCAGTCCCGTGGAGAGGAGATATGAACCTGTTTCCCAGGTTACCCCTGCTGCCCCACCTGCCATACTGCCCAAACCCACCTCACCTGAGGGTAAGCACTATTGTATAGGACACACACTAGTCTAGTTGTACATGCAGTATTTTCATCTAGAAATATAATACTCACACACACTCACAGTGACTCACTTACCAGATCCCCATGATTCTCCCAAAGCAGACACAGTCACGACCAACTACCTACCCCAGAAGAGTTACCCTGAGAAGTCTCCAGTGAACGGTACGGCAATGAAGGACCAGCCCAAGGCCCCGGCCAATACCAGCTACAACCGCTATGTCCCCAAGCCCTACACCAACTCCGCCAAGCCCTTCGAGAGGAAGTTTGACAGCCCCAAGTTCAACCACAACCTGCTGCCCAACAACAAAACAGACCTGGCCCCAGCCATCAAGGCCCCAGCCAACAGCACAGCCCCAGCCAAGCACCAGATCTCCCCCCAGCCTACAGACATGGACTCAGGCCTCGACACCTTCACACGCACCATGGACAACAGGTCCAAGTACCAGCACAACAACATCAACGCTGTGCCCAAGGCCATCCCTGTCAGGTGAGAGGATTCAACATCACCCCCTAGAGGGGTAACCTACCCACTGGCGGAACTATACTGGGTTCAGTTATAATATATAGATTATAGTGTTATCGCCTCGCTTCATGTATTATGGAAGTAACACACCAGGAGTGAGGAGTGTTTCTGTGCGTGGTTAGAGAAAAGAAAGTCACATGGTCATGGGTCTTACAGTTCTATAGTTGACACACTGAATGATACCAATGCCTTTTCCCGTCCAGAAGGTGTCACAAATTTTTGAGGCTCTAACTGGCTCTATGTTCTGATATCTGACTGTGACAACTCTCTCCCCCTGTAGCCCCAGTGCTCTGGAGGATGATGATGAGGATGAAGGTCACACGGTGGTGGCCACGGCCCGGGGGGTCTTCAACTGCAATGGCGGGGTGCTGAGCTCCATCGAGACGGGTGTCAGCATCATCATCCCACAGGGGGCCATCCCCGAGGGCGTAGAACAGGAGATCTACTTCAAAGTCTGCCGGGACAACAGCATCCTGCCCCCCCTGGACAAGGAGAAAGGTCAGACATGGGTTCATGGTAGAGGTTGACCGATTAACCGTAATGGCCGATTAATTAGGGATGATTTCAAGTTTTCATAACAATCGGAAACCGGTCATTTTGAACGCCGATTTTGCCAATTTTTTTACATTTATTTTTTACACCCTTATTTAATCTTTATTTAACTAGGCAAGTCAGTTAAGTTAAAACCTCTTGAAGCTAGGGGGCACTATTTTTATTTTTGGAAAAATAACGTTCCCAAAGTAAACTGCCTATTTCTCAGGACCAGATGCTAGAATATGCATATAATTGACAGCTTAGGATAGAAAACACTCTAAAGTGTCCAAAATTGTAAAAATATTGTCTGAGTATAACAGAACTGATATTGCAGGCGAAATCCTGAGAAAAATCCAATCAGGAAGTGACTCTTATTTTGAAACCCCTGTCTTTCTATGCATCACTATTGCCCATTGAAAGGGATATCAACCAGATTCCTTTTTCTACGTCTTCCCTAAGGTGTCTACAGCCTTTAGATGTAGTTTCACGCCTTTATGTTGAAGAATGAGCTTAAACGAACACATTGCGTAAGTGGCCAGCCGATGGCTCTCAGAGTGATTCTTGCGTAAAAGAGAGAGGTAGCCATTTTTCCTCCCGGTCCTACTGAAAAGCCAATTGTCCCGGTTGATATATTATCGAATAGATATTTGAAAAACACCTTGAGGGTTGATTATAAAAGCCATGTTTTTGCCATGTTTCTGTCGATATTATGGATATAATTTGGAATTATTTTCGTTGTTGTCGTGACCGCTATTTCCGGTGGATTTCTGAACATAACGTGACAAACAAACTGAGCTATTTTGGGTATAAAAATAATCTTTATGGAACAAAATGAACATTTGCTGTCTAACTGGGAGTCTCGTCAGTGAAAACATCCGAAGATCATCAAAGGTAAACGGTTAATTTGATTGCTTTTCTGATTTTCGTGACCAAGCTTCCTGCTGCTAGCTGGACATAATGCTATGCTAGGCTATCGATAAACTTACACAAACGCTTGTCTTGCTATCGCTGTAAAGCATAATTTCAAAATCTGAGACGACAGGGTGATTAACAAAAGGCTAAGCTGTGTTTCGCTATATTTCACTTGTGATTTCATGAATTTGAATATTTTCTAGTAAGATTATTTGACCGTTGTGCTATGCTAATTAGTGTAGTTGTTGACAATTCTCCCGGATCCGGGATGAGTAGTTCCAAGAGGGTATTAAGAACACATTCTTATTTTCAATGACGGCCTAGGAATGGTGGGTTAATTAACTGCCTTGTTCAGGGGCAGAACGACAGATTTTTACCTTGTCAGCTCAGGGATTCAATCTTGCAACCTTACAGTTAACTAGTCCAACGCTGTAACCACCTGCCTCACGAGGAGCCCGCCTGTTACGCGAATGCAGTAAGAAGCCAAGGTAAGTTGCTAGCTAGCATTAAACTTAATCAATCATAATCACTAGTTATAACTACACATGGTTGATGATATTACTAGGTTAACTAGCGTGTCCTGCGTTGCATATAATCGATGCAGTGCGCATTTGCGAAAAAGGACAGTCCTTGCTCCGTGTACCTAACCATAAACATCAATGCCTTTCTTAAAATCAATACACAAAAGTATATATTTTTAAACCTGCATATTTAGCTCAAATAAATCCAGGTTAGCAGGCAATATTAACCATTTGAAATTGTGTCACTTCTCTTGCGTTCATTGCACGCAGAGTGAGGGTATATGCAACATTTTGGGCCGTCTGGCTTATTTGTGAACCAATTTGCCAGAAGTTTACGTAATTGTGACATAACATTGAAGGTTGTGCAATGTAACAGGAATATTTAGACTGATGGATGCCACCCGTTATATAAAATACGTAACGGTTCTGTATTTCACTGAAAGAATAAATGTTTTGTTTTCAAGATGATAGTTTCCGGATTCAACCATATTAATGACCTACGGTTCGTATTTCTGCGTGTTATTATGTTATAATTAAGTCTATGATTTTATAGAGCAGTCTGACTGAGCGATGGTAGGCACCAGCAGGCTCATAACCATTCATTCAAACAGCACTTCTGTGCGTTTTGCCAGCAGCTCTGCTGTTTATGAATTCAAGCCTATCAACTCCCGAGATTAGGCTGGTGTAACGATGTGAAATGGCTAGCTAGTTAGCGGGGTCTACGCTAATAGTGTTTCAAACGTCACTTGCTCTGAGACTTGGAGGAGTTGTTCCCCTTGCTCTGCATGGGTAACGCTGCTTGCTGTTGTTGATGTGTTCCTGGTTCGAGCCTAGGTAGGGGCGAGGAGGAGAGGGACGGAAGCTATACTGTTACACTGTCAATACTAAAGTGCCTATAAGAACATCCAATAGTCAAAGGTATATGAAATACAAATGGTATAGAGAGAAATAGTCCTATAATTCCTATAATAACTACAACCTAAAACTTCTTACCTGGGAATATTGAAGACTCATGTTAAAAGGCACCACCGGCTTTCATATGTTCTCATGTTCTGAGCAAGGAACTTAAACGTTAGCTTTCTTACATGGCACATATTGCATTTTTACTTTCTTCTCCAACACTTTGTTTTTGCATTATTTAAATCAAATTAAACGTTTCATTATTTATTTGAGGCTAAATTGAATTTATTGATGTATTATATTAAGTTAAGTGTTCATTCAGTATTGTTGTAATTGTCATTATTACAAATACATTTTAATCGGTATCGGTGTTGAAAAATCATAATCGGTCCACCTCTAGTTTATGGTACACAGGAGTTAGAAGATTTCACAAGGGGTCATTCGCCCCTCTTTATTCCAGTCTTAAGATATTCTATTCTTCAGTTAAGTGTTTTTAGTACCTTAATTGCTGTCTTTACAGTGAATATTATAGGTATTCACCCCTCTTAGATTTTTGTTCACATTTTGTTGCGTAGGATAGGTATATTTTCCTTCAATCTTTTAATGGTTTTCAATGTCTAAACTTGTTATGGCTGTTATCAACAACCGCTGAATAGCATAACGCTACATACAATAAATATTACTATAAATATTTATATTCATGAAATCACAAGTGCAATATAGGAAAACACAGCTTAGCCTTTTGTTATTATGCTTTTGATTTTGAAATTATGCTTTACAGCGAAAGCAATCCAAGCGTTTGTAAGTTTATCGATTGCACGAGAAAACATTAAGTACACTTAGCATCAGGTAGCTCGGTCACGAAAATCAGAAAAGCAATCAAATTAATTGTTTACCTTTGATGATATTCGGATGTTTTCACTCACAAGACTCCGTTACAGAACAAATGTTCCTTTTGTTCCATAAAGATTATTTTTAGATCCAAAATACCTCCGTTTGTTTGTCGCGTTATGTTCAGAAATCCACAGGAAAGAGAGGTCACGACAACAACACAGAAAATTCAAAATAGTTTCCATAATGTCCACAGAAACATGTCAAATGTCTTTCACTGGAGGAGAGGGGAAAACAATGGCTGTCCAAATTCTGTTTTGCGAGCAAAACTCATGTGACCACTTGACGCGATGTTATCGTTCTGGCTCATTTTTCAAAATAAAAGCCTGACACTCTGTCTGAAGACTGTTGACACCTTGAGGAAGCGATAGGAAAATTAATCTGGTTCATATCCCTTTAAATCCAGCAAAGGGAGGCTATGGAACATGGAGTTTTCAAAATAGAAGCCACTTCCTGTTTTGATTTTCCTCAGGCTCTCGCCTGCAATATCAGTTCTGTTATACTCACAGACAATATTTTGACAGTTTTGGAAACTTTAGCGTGTTTTCTATCCAATACTAATAATAATATGCATATATTAGCAACTGAGACTGAGGAGCTGGCCATTTACAATGGGCACCTTTTCATCCAAGCTACTCAATACTGCCCCTGCAGCCCTAAAAAGTTACATGTTCACCGTGCCTGTTTCAACCCATTAAGTAGCCCAACCGCTTCAGTGATCTTAGGAACACTGTGTGCATGTGTATTAGCCTCTAACCCTGTGGTGTATATCTGTTTCCAGGAGAGACCCTGCTCAGCCCGCTAGTGATGTGTGGCCCTCACGGCCTCAAGTTCCTGAAGCCTGTGGAGCTGCGTTTACCTCACTGTGCGTCTATGACCCCAGATGGTTGGTCTTTTGCTCTAAAATCCTCCGACTCCTCGTCGGGTACGCTGTCCTCTCTCTGTCCTTTTGGGGTCGGGGCTTTGGGTTGGCTTTGTGACAAACTGATGGTTGTGGGTCACTTTGATTTTTATGGTTTCATTTATTTGGTATTTCAGTTTAATCACTCACTCATTCATCCACTGATCTTTATTTATTTGATGTGGTCTTCAGATCAAAGTTCTTCTTGTCATTGCTTTTTCATGCTGAAACATATTTCTTTCTGTTCTTTCCTCCACTTTGGGTCTATGTCATCTGTTTGACATGGATATGGTTCCATTGGACATGCATCCAGCCGATCAGTTTTATGTTCATAAGATTAGTTTATTCTTTGTAGTGAATCATTCCACATTATTTTCCTACAAGTGATTCTTTTCTCTCACATAGCCACCCAAACGTCTATCCTGAAACGCAGCGGTCCTCTTAAATTTGGAAGAGAATCCTCTCAGAGACGGACGCATGGCTCCCTCAGTACTAACAGATATTCTGTTGTGTATGTGAGAACAGCCTGTGGGTTGGATCTGAGATCTGTCTGTCTGACAGCATCAGAACAGAACTGAGACAGCTCTCTGCTCTCCCTCCGTTCCTCTCTAAATGTCTTAATGGTAAACTTGGCACCGCCGTGGATTAGCTACTATTTACTCTCAGCTAGAATTGGACTTGAAGGGCTAAATTAGCCTACTGCTGCCTCGTTGGCTTGTTCGTTTGTTGTCCTGCTTCGTTGTAGATGGATTACAGGGCTATGCTCTAATCCTCTTATTGTAAAACAACTTCTTTAGCTTCATTTTGTCTCGACTTGTGTCTTGCTCCTCACTTGCCCATGCCCAATGGTAGTTTCCAGTAGGGAAGCAGCGTAGTGTGTGACTGAATGGTCTTGGTTTAGAATGGTTCTTTTTTTTTCACCTGAATTTAACCAGGTAGGCTAGTTGAGAACAAGTTCTCATTTGCAACTGTGACCTGGCCAAGATAAAGCATAGCAGTGTGAACAGACAACACAGAGTTACACATGGAGTAAACAATTAACAAGTCAATAACACAGTAGGAAAAAAAGGGGAGTCTATATACATTGTGTGCAAAAGGCATGAGGAGGTAGGCGAATAATTACAATTTTGCAGATTAACACTGGAGTGATAAATTATCAGATGGTCATGTACAGGTAGAGATATTGGTGTGCAAAAGAGCAGAAAAGTAAATAAATAAAAACAGTATGGGGATGAGGTAGGTAAAAATGGGTGGGCTATTTACCGATAGACTATGTACAGCTGCAGCGATCGGTTAGCTGCTCAGATAGCAGATGTTTGAAGTTGGTGAGGGAGATAAGTCTCCAACTTCAGCGATTTTGCAATTCGTTCCAGTCACAGGCAGCATAGAACTGGAACGAAAGGCGGCCAAATGAGGTGTTGGCTTTAGGGATGATCAGTGAGATACACATGCTGGTGCACATGCTACGGATGGGTGTTGCCATCGTGACCAGTGAACTGAGATAAGGCGGAGCTTTACCTAGCATGGACTTGTAGATGACCTGGAGCCAGTGGGTCTGGCGACGAATATGTAGCGAGGGCCAGCCGACTAGAGCATACAGGTCGCAGTGGTGGGTGGTATACGGTGCTTTAGTGACAAAACGGATGGCACTGTGATAAACTGCATCCAGTTTGCTGAGTAGAGTGTTGGAGGCAATTTTGTAGATGACATCGCCGAGGTCGAGGATCGGTAGGATAGTCAGTTTTACTAGGGTAAGTTTGGCGGCGTGAGTGAAAGAGGCTTTGTTGCGGAATAGAAAGTCGACTCTAGATTTGATTTTCGATTGGAGATGTTTGATATGAGTCTGGAAGGAGAGTTTACAGTCTAGCCAGACACCTAGGTACTTATACATGTCCACATATTCAAGGTCGGAACCATCCAGGGTGGTGATGTTGGTCAGGCGTGCGGGTGCAGGCAGCGAATGGTTGAAAAGCATGCATTTGGTTTTACTAGCGTTTAAGAGCAGTTGGAGGCCACAGAAGGAGTGTTGTATGGCATTGAAGCTCGTTTGGAGGTTAGATAGCACAGTGTCCAAGGACGGGCCGGATGTATATAGAATGGTGTCGTCTGCGTAGAGGTGGATCAGGGAATCGCCCGCAGCAAGAACAACATCATTGATATATACAGAGAAAAGAGTCGGCCCGAGGATTGAACCCTGTGGCACCCCCATAGAGACTGCCAGAGGACCGGACAGCATGCCCTCCGATTTGACACACTGAACTCTGTCTGCAAAGTAGTTGGTGAACCAGGCAAGACAGCCATCCGAAAATCCGAGGCTACTGAGTCTGCCGATAAGAATATGGTGATTGACAGAGTCTAAAGCCTTGGCAAGGTCGATGAAGACGGCTGCACAGTACTGTCTTTTATCGATGGCGGTTATGATATCGTTTAGTACCTTGAGCGTGGCTGAGGTGCACCCGTGACCGGCTTGGAAACCAGATTGCACAGCGGAGAAGGTACGGTGGGATTCGAGATGGTCAGTGACCTGTTTGTTGACTTGGCTTTCGAAGACCTTAGATAGGCAGGGCAGGATGGATATAGGTCTGTAACAGTTTGGGTCCAGGGTGTCTCCCCCTTTGAAGAGGGGGATGACTGCGGCAGCTTTCCAATCCTTGGGGATCTCAGACGATATGAAAGAGAGGTTGAACAGGCTGGGAATAGGGGTTGCGACAATGGCGGCGGATAGTTTCAGAAATAGAGGGTCCAGATTGTCAAGCCCAGCTGATTTGTACAGGTCCAGGTTTTGCAGCTCTTTCAGAACATCTGCTATCTGGATTTGGGTAAAGGAGAACCTGGAGAGGCTTGAGCGAGTAGCTGGGGTGGGGCAGAGCTGTTGGCCGAGGTTGGAATAGCTAGGCGGAAGGCATGGCCAGCCGTTGAGAAATGCTTGTTGAAGTTTTCGATAATCATGGATTTATCGGTGGTGACCGTGTTACCTAGCCTCAGTGCAGTAGGCAGCTGGGAGGAGGTGCTCTTGTTCTCCATGGACTTCAGTGTCCCAGAACTTTTTGGAGTTGGAGCTACAGGATGCAAATTTCTGCCTGAAGAAGCTGGCCTTAGCTTTCCTGACTGACTGTGTGTATTGGTTCCTGACTTCCCTGAACAGTTGCATATCGTGGGGACTATTCGACTATTCAATGCTATTGCAGTCCTGAAAGAAGAAGAAGGACGGGAGATATTCAATCCAAACATTACCTTAATGTACTGATGTCATTATGAGTTTCACAGTGAACATTCCTCCTCCTGCTGCACTGGCTAATTGTGAACCTCTAACAAATCATGTGAGTCATTGACAGTTGATCGGAGCAAAATCAGTTAAACACCTCTTGGTCCTCATATGGATCCTATTTGATAGGACTTGTCATTGCTAAAATCCCTTTGACATTTAGGAGTAATTACACTATAATGATTATGATGCATTATCCTCCCTTGTGATTTCCTATCAGAACAGCAAAGCATGCAATTTGTATGCACTTTGATCTGAACATCTCATAAAACTCACTTTTCTCACATGGCCCTGAGGGAATGAATGCAATTATCTGAAATAACAGTGCTTTAAAATGCAACTGCATTGTGGTTTGGAAGAAATGGTGCAGTTTAGTGTACAAATTTTGAGTCTAAAGCTGTTTTTTTTTAAACAATTATTTAAATTGGTTCTTCTGTGGAGGCAATACTCTTGGCTCGAGGCCTGGGCTGGAACCCACCCATTAATTTCAAATTACAGTCGCTTCCAGTACATACTCTATCCTTAAGAGCTATAATTTGAAATGAAGAGTGGTTTTAGCAATGTAATCTGAAGTTTACTTCTGTCAAGCTACATCCTGGGGTGTGCACCACAAACCGAACGTATATATGGCTTTAATGGAACAACGGGTGTTTTAGTTTAGTGTTTGGGGCTTGCTGGTTGTCAGTTTAGCAAGAAGTGCATTATGTATTATGAACCGTATGCCCTTTCTCCACCTGTTATCATTACCATGTTCCTTCTCTCTCTCCCCCTCAGGTGATCCCAAGAGTTGGCAGAATCAGTCTCTCCCTGGAGACCCCAACTACCTGGTGGGAGCCAACTGTGTGTCTGTGCTCATCGACCACTTCTGAAATGTGCAACAGCTGGCCTGTTACTGAATGTGAAACCATGAGGAAAGGAGTGATAATAAACACACACACACCATTTCTCCATGGGTGGACCATACACAATGAAGTATTTACACCCAGTGCTCCAGCGTTGTTTACTGTGCCCATGGAAGATGGAGGGAGACTGAAGTTGCCCCTGCGTGCTGTCCTTTAACTCTTTCCGAGGTCTTGAAGAAAATACAAAACACACTAAACGATTTAACCAGTGATGGAATGCATGCCCTGTGCCACTGAGTAACTCATCACATTATACGCCAAGTTTGAACTTTAATTGTTACATAACAGGAAAGATGGTTTGTGAGGTTTTTACTTTTGAAGTAGATGGACATACATGTAGGTGTATTTATACTATATATGCATACAGTATATATAATAGGTGGTATAAATATCATTTTAAATTCAATTCTAGAAAACTGAATTCAAGAATCAGACTTGAACCTTTTTGTCACCTTTTGAATTGGCTGACATAAAAGCCGGTCACATTTTTTCCACATTGACGGATTTGCGAAGATTTTGGAATTCGGTGCCAGGGAGATGTAAAGTGATAAAAGATGTAAATGTATGGCTTTGTGGTAATGATTATGGTGATAGTGAAGTTGGCAAGCATCCGCAGAAAAGAAAATGAAGATACAGGTGGAATACTTTGAGGTGGATTTAAAGCCTAACTCATGCCTCTAACATGTCCATCCTGTGACTCGAATGGCTCTTCCTTCCTTTCCTTTTTTCTTTCTTTCTGTAAACTGACCTTGGATTCACTTTGTATTGAGTACCAGAATTCTACTCCTGCTGTATCAAGATCTATGCATGTGCTATGACTCAGGTCCAGAAGCCTGCTCAGTTCTCCCTCACCATGTTAAAACCCTCTTACATTAACAAGCAGTGATGCCTTATCTGCATATTATTCACTTTTTCAGTAAAAACCTCTGGGTTCTTCTAAGTTATGATGATAAATTATGGAAGAATGAAGTTTTCTCTTGCCATTTTGTCAACCCACTGTATAAATGAACTTGGGTTTAGCGCACAAGAACAATTGAGGCGAATAAAGGTATGCTTTCTTTATCTGCTATGCATATGACTTCAGAAGAAAAAGAAAAACATGACAAAAAGACAAGTGGCTGTAAATAAAGTTAGCATATGGCCTTGGTTCTTGGTTTGTAAATTAACTTTTGTATGTCTTTGTTATTTTGTATAAAACTTTGAGAAATCTGTTTAAAAAAATGAATTGACCATGGTTTACTTTGTATTCTGGTTATACCCTTGAGCCTTGGAACTTGTAACTATTAGCAGTAATAAAATCCACATTTTCTACCAATATTCACACTACATATAAATAATAATAATTGTCACACAAATATTTTGATGGTTATTTTACAAACGAGTAAAGTGCTTGGGTTAAACAACTTTGCAGACCTGTTCTTTAAAAGGGTGTGCTTTGAAAGTGTCCCCCTCATTTGTTTGTGATACTGGATGCTGTATTATTTTGTGCCCTGAAATGTATTTTTGTACTAATAGACCATATATTACGGCACACCAGTACTATTTTCTTTATATACGATAACACAGCTTCAATTGGATATTAGCTCTTCACGTGTGGCTGACTTTTTTTTCTCTCCTTTGTGACACAATTTTAAGTATACCACTGTATTAATGAATAAAATCATTTTTAAAGTAAAGTGTTTATTGTCATTTTTATGAGACCGATATTCCATTCTAATAGTTTAAAGGATTCTCAGGTGAAATATGTAATCATGTTCGTTTTCTCCTTAGACTGGATTTCTGTAGTTTGGTCTTCATCCATTACAAAGCTGAGAGGGGGGAAGGTGGCTGCTGTAGAATTTCTGTTATCTTTAGATACTGCGGCATGATTTAAGTGCAGTACCAGCTTGACTGGTGCAGATGGTGCTCTAGAGCCCTGTGGCTGGGTCTCCACAAGGTCAGCACCACAGCAGGCTGGTATTCACAGATTAGGGACTGTAAGTCTTTAACCTCTGTTTGCATTATGAAGTACATTTTTACAAAGCTGGAGAATATAAACTTGTTTAAATGCAAATTCATGTTTTTACTCCCAATGTACTAAAAGTGTACCTAATCTCAGTTGATGGTTCTCAACCTTTGTGAATCTAATAAAGTAGGCTTGTCTGTATGAAGTATAGATGGATCATTCAAATATTTTTTTTTTTGACCCACCACCCAATGTTGTAAATGTATTCGGACAATCACAACAATGAGAATAGATACGTTGTCATCCATCTGATTTTGTGCTATTACAAACCAAAGCCAAGTAGAATCATTCATCTGTTTCACATGCATATAGCTGGGATTTGTATTTTGATGGAATGACATTCACTATTGTTGTCTCTAAATTATCTTTAGGCCTATACCCAGGCCCATGTCCTAACACTTGGTTCGGGGCTATAATTTGAAGAAATGTGAGAGAAATTGGTCATTTGAATTCCGATAATTCATAGATAACTCAAATGATAAGTGCATGGCTTCACAAATGATAAGAGCATGGTCATCTTTTTAATGTTCATATAGTCTAATTATTTGTAGACGCAATCACATGAGGCTATTTTTGGGTTGCGAAGTGGCCCCTCAACACTTCGCACCATCGTAGTATTGATCACCCCAAACACGCATTGTGACAGGTCCCCATTACGCAGTATAGCGACCAAAGAATAGCGTGTAGCTAGCTGCATCTCCTCCCGCCGCGGGTAGTTTGCTGTCGTCTGTGAAAACCCTGCGCCTGTGTGAAGTAGCATACCCACGGCCACGCTCTCTCTGCATGTACCCTGCTGCGCGTTTGACAGTGGAATACTAGCCTACATAAAAGGGTGACATTATTCCCGTTTCATTTCAGCTATACGTTTTTACTTGCCGATGTTCTTTCAAATGTATCCTGTAGCAATGAAAGTAAGGAAGTATAATGAATCCTCGTGGACTATGATTTGATGGACCATTTCTCAAGCTTTTCCTCGAAAACCGGTTACCTTACCTAATAGCTCGTTATCCTGTGTTTTTGCGGAATCGATTTGGGTAGCAGCACAAGAAAGTCACTACGCATCTCATCCATCACACTGTTGTAGCATTCAGAATAACAGGCATTTACACATCTGCATCTTGGGATAAGTAATGCAATTTAATGGAGTATCTTTCAAAGGAACCATTTAGTAGGACTGGTGTTATATGCTTTTTGGACACCGTTGCTTATCAAGCTTAACGTTTGGACATAGGTTACTTGCTTTGCTGTTAGGTGCCACTTTTGGATGCAGTTGGAAATAGCTTAACCCTATTTTTTCGATAGCTGATACATCAACTGTTTTCTTCGTGACAATGCCAGTCCAAGCAATGCCCCGAGGTCGTTCGCTCAGCCCGGCGTCCCTGTCCCGTAGCCTCTCCAGACTCAGGGAGTTTCGGACTCGGACTCGGATCATGCTTTCTCTCGGAGTTTCTCAGATGGTTTTAGGAAGTCTGATTTTGGCAGTCAGTTTTGCCGCTCTGGCCCTCACTACCTCACCAAGGGTCAGACATTCGTGTCCATTTTGGGCAGGTTTCTCTGTAAGTATTTATTTAAGTATTAATATTCATCCAACATGTGGGGTTATGTGTGTGTGTTGTGGCTCACTATTTACTGTTGTTTATCATTTGCCTCATTTCGCGGGAAATAGATCTGGCACGTGCTCACACCCGGTAAACATGTCCAGTTGGCTCGACATGTGTTTGTTTTTTTTGTAAATTATGCAGACGTTGTAAAATCAACATTAATGCCATTCATTATTTCGTTTCTTGACTGTCACCAACTGAACAGTGGTTTTAAACGCTCTCATTTGGCATTTTGTTGTATAGGCTACAGATGGCCTATCGTTGTGAAATATCTACTCTCATTTAGGCAAGATGAATTAGTTGCATTCTTTGTGTAATCTTGTTGCAATTTGTTTGTAATAGTATTGCTCAAAATAAATTATTTGTAATAGTATTGCTCAAAATAAATAATCAGGCACTGTGTGAAGGATTTCTCTCAGCAAGAACACTGAGTGCTATTTTGGCTCTCATCTTGTTTATGGATGGAAATCTCACATACTGGCTTTGCAACCTGGACTCAGGGGAGACGTAATATAGTTAGTATGATATGTTATGTTTGGGATGGTATGTATTAATTTGTGGTTGTCCATCATCCATTTCGTATGATATGTTACGAACATAGAATTAGGAATTAGAATACTAGAATGGACATGAACCTTCTTATTATGGGATAAAGGTCAACCATGGTTTTGCCAATACTGTGATAAGATATTGTTTAAATCATGAATTTGAAGAAATTATATGCACTATATGTTTGTTAGCTAGCTGGCCAACTAGTTTTAGAGGAAAGATTAAATTTAAATTAACTGCCAATGTGCCAACATTCCATTCAAACAATGCAGTCAATCCACAGCCATACACTGACTGAAATCAGTTGACGATAGAATTTAGACAAGTTGTAAATGCAACAAGTCTGATTGTATCATATAATAGCACTCACAGCTTTAAAATAAAACAGAAATTGAGACATTTAAGGTCTGTTTACATATATTTTAGATAGGGCTATTCTTTATTTTTCACACGCCTTACTTTTACTTTCCTGCATCAGTGAAATCAGGATTATTCCTCTGCTGCCAGTCATTCCAATTAGACTGGTTTGGATGTCATGATCATGAAAAGCATGCAGTTAGGCCTACTTGCTGTAGGTCTATAACTGTGATGATAAAGCTAAATGTGTGCAGATTTTTGTTTACTATGTTACATTTAGTCTATGAGACCAGCCTGGGCTCTGCGGAAGTCTGTAGGTTAGAGGTTCTTAGCTTGCAGCTGGACCATTAGTGACGAGGGCTGTTCTTGGCACATGCCCCGTACCCATGTGGTGCTGGTCATATTTGTCTAACTTTCCCTATGAAGAGAGTCCCTGTGGAGAGAGTGGTCTTATCAATCTATTTCCCTGCCAATTTGTGTTAAAAGTTTGGGATCTCTCTCTCTCTCTCTCTCTCTCTCTCTCTCTCTCTCTCTCTCTCTCTCTCTCTCTCTCTCTCTCTCTCTCTCTCTCTCTCTCTCTCTCTCTCTCTCTCTCTCTGTCTCACACACACACACAACAACAAATGTAACTGTACGGCTCAATGTTCAATGAGCAAGAAATGCACTTTCAAGTAACTTCTCACTTTCATTGTGTACTGTAAAGATTGTCTTTGTGGGACATTGTTTTCTGCGCCTGAAAATTTCATTGCAGTTTCTCTAAATATTTATGAAGTCACTCTTCCTTGATTTCCTGCCAGAGATCCAGCCAGTACATTAAGCTGGGAGGCAGTTCCATTAATTATAGAGGGATAATTGAGGCAGTGTACAGAGGGTGAAAGGTGGTCTCTGGAACAGGGGATATGTGTATGTGTGTGTGCTTGTTTGTGTGTTGTCGGAGATAAGCAACCTTGGGGTGAAAGGTCACAGGTCGGGCTATGCTCCTGGAGATCAATTCCTGGGGTTCACTCACTCAACAGATGTACACTACATGGCGAAAGGTATGTGGACTCCCCTTCAAATGAGTGCATTCGACTATTTCAACCACACCCGTTGCTAACAGGTGTATAAAATTGAGCACACAGCCAGGCAATCTTCATAAACAAATATTGGCAGTAGAATGGCCCGTACTGAAGTGACTTTCAACGTGGCACTAGCATAGGGTGCCACCTTTCCAACAAGTCAGTTCGTCAAATTTCTGCCCTGTTAGAGCTGCCCCGGTCAACTGTTAAGTGCTGTTATTGTGACGTGGAAACGTCTAGGAGCAACAACGGCTCAGCCGCAAAGTGGTAGGCAAGCTCGCAGAACAGGACCACCAAGTGCTGAAGTGTGTAAAAACCATCAATCCTCAAGTTGCAACACTCACTTCCGAGTTCCAAACTGTCAGCACAACAACTGTTTGTCTGGACTTTCATGAAATGAGTTTCCATGGCCAAGCAGCCTAGTGTCACAATGTAACAAGCCTAATGTCACCATGCGTAATGCCAAGCGTTGACTAGAGTGGTGTAAAGCTCGCCGCCATTGGAAACACATTCTCTGTAGTGATGAATCACGCTTCACCATCTGGCAGTTCAATGGATAAATATGGGTTTGGCGGATGCTAGGAGAATGCTACCTGCCAAACTGTAAAGTTTGGTGGAGGAGGAATAATGGTCTGGGGCTGTTTTTTATGGTTCGGGCTTGACCCCATAGTATTGAAAACATGCCATTTTAAGGGGAGATACTGTACCTATTTAGGCAATCCCTAGCTGCTGGGCTGCTCAGTCCTGACACTGGGGGCCTGCCATACTGTTGGTTGTCATTCTGGCCTTGGAGTAACACACCTGAAACCAGTAATGAATGTTTCACTAAGATCCTAAAGCTTAGTGAGATGTGTTAGAATGTGACACAGCAGGGTGGTGGACCCCAAGAGACAGGACGGGGTGACCCAGCTATATTATTTGCAAGTAAAATAAGCTCTACAGTACTATTAGGCCAATGATATTAATTATATGGAGGATGTACTGTTTCTGTGTGTTAGTGTGTAGGTGTGTTTTTATTCAACTTCCATTGAGACATACATAAAAAAGGAAGTTGTGTTGGCGAGAGTGTTCAGTTATTGACTAGACTGGTGGGGGTCGGGCGTGCAGGTGGCTGTCTGGCTGAAATTTGATATAGCGGATGACTTGCGGAAGACAATCAAAAGTATTTGTACTTTATTTGTAAGAGTTGTTCATTTGTTAGTCTATTGGTTAAAGGTGCGACACAATATTGATTATTGAAATATCGTTGATCTAGTTTAGTCATATCAATCACTTAAAGATATTTCATAATAATCTTACCTAGCTTGATGACTGTGAGCATTTTTGCTTTTTTTTATTGTTGTTCTAAGTAGAGATGGCTAGAAAGGCCATGGACCATATTAGGTGGTGAAGAAATGCAGGAAATTAGCTTTAGATGCCCCAAAAAATGTAAGAACCCTCAGAGGAGGAAGGAGAGGACCATAGTCCCCAGTGAATTTGATAAAAATAGTGAAACATAAAAATTATACAAAATATATTCATGTCACCAAATAATGTATTAAATCACACTTTTTTTGCAATGAAGGTCTACATTAGCCTCAACAGAAGTCTGTAGGGTAGTGTAACAGTTGTTAAAGTACTGTGTGAATTTCACCAGGTTCATATATTAATATGGCATGTTGATTTGTTATTAAGCATGCCTGCATCCTGGGAGTAGGGGAGTGTGTACTTACGTTTTTCCCTGCGTGCTCGTGCTCAAATCATTTTGATGCACTATGAGAGGTAGGCAGCCTTTTCTGTTGTCTTCAGAAAAGTTTGATTCTTTTAAGTACACAGTGTTTTGTTCATGAATAATGTTGTATATTTAGAGGTTACTCATAAGTGGATGGTATTGTTAAGACTGTCATGCCCTGGTCTTAGTATTTTGTGTTTTCTATATTATTTTGGTCAGGCCAGGGTGTGACATGGGTTATTTATGTGGTGTGCTTTGTCTAGGTTTTTTTTTTATAGGTTATGGGATTGTGGTTAGTGGGGTTGTCTAGAAAAGTCTATGGTTGCCTGGAGTGGTTCTCAATCAGAGGCAGGTGTTTATCATTGTCTCTGATTGGGAACTATATTTAGGCAGCCATATTCTTTGAGTGTTTTCGTGGGTGATTGTTCCTGTCTCAGTGTTTGTTTGCACCAGATAAGGCTGTTTAGGTTTTCACGTTTATCTTTTATTAAACATGTATTGAAATAACCACGCTGCATTTTGGTCCGATCCCTGCTACACCTCCTCTTCGGAGGAGGAAGAAAACCTTAACAAAGATGCACTTGTAATTGTACTTTTTAGGATGATATCAACATTCTGAATTCAACATGTGGTTAATAGCTAGCTAAGGTATTAGCAGGCTATTGTATGTGTGAACGATTGCTAGCTCCTCGAATGTTCCCAGTCCCTCCTATTGTGCATCTGTTGTAGAAAGAGGCGACGATTCTCAGAACATATGTGCTCTACAAATGTTTCATTTCCTTTTGGACGCAGATGCAGGATGCAGAGAGTGAATTCTGCTTAATTAAAACTACCTGATCTCCAAAGTCCACGTCTATAGTCTCAAACAACCACACACAACGCAGAGTTACAGCGGTGCAGTACACCACCGCTTACAGTAGCACCATGGTGTGGACAGCTAGTTTCCATCCACCTCTGGGTACATTGAAATCAATTCCAAACCTAGGAGGCTCATGGTTCTCACCCCCTTCCATAGGCTTACACAGTAAATATGACAACTTCCAGAGGACGCCCTCCAACATGTTGTGCACCCAATCAAAGGATCAGAGAATTAATCTAGTACTGAAAGCATAAGCTACAGCTAGCTATCACTGCAGTGCATAAAATGGGGTGAGTAGTTGACTCAAAGAGAAAGAAAAACAATAGTTGAACAGTTTACAAATTAATTTCTTAAATTAAGGAGAAGCAGGAGAGAGAGCTAACTATATTTCGTTGTGTTTTTCTCACTTTCACTTATCTAGAGAACGCAGCAAGCTAAATTATCCTACTCAAACACCCAACACAAACGAAGAGGGATGCTATGGCTATCCAACATGGGTCCTTCCCCAGTTTTATTAATTTATTGGCACCGGGGCCCACCGGTGCAATTGTTAAACTGCATGCTGAATGTACACTACTGCAGGATTGTAGCAGGTTTACTAGCACGTTAGTTCTAGTAGTTATGTAGACTGAAGTTAGCTAATATGGTGACAATGATGTAGGCATAGTGTAGCGGATAGTGGTTAGAGGTTATGATATCAAGGTTTGGCCTGGAATGTTTTTTTCACCTGGTCACAGACAGCTGATGTGTTGTGCACTGAAATCCACAAGCAAAGGGAAAAGGTGAGATGAGTGTGTAGATGCAAGAAGGAATTAAAGAGCTAAATGATCATGCTGTTTGTTTGTGGCTGAACTGTGTTGTGTGATTCATTCCGCCGATTCTGTTGAAAAAGAGAGCGAGAGAGAGAGAATACTTAAATTCACACAGGACACCGGATAAGACAGGAGAAATTATCCAGATATAATAGACTGACCCTAGCCCCCGGACACACAAACTACTGCAGCATAAATACTGGAGGCTGAGACAGGAGGGGTCGGGAGACACTGTGGCCCCATCCGATGGTACCCCCGGACAGGACCAAACAGGCAGGATATAACCCCACGCACTTTGCCAAAGCACAGCCCCCACACCACTAGAGGGATATCTTCAACCACCAACTTACCTGAGACAAGGCCGTGTATAGCCCACAAAGATCTCCGCCACGGCACAACCCAAGGGGAGGCACCAACCCGGACAGGACGATCACGTCAGTGACTCAACCCACTCAAGTGACGCAACCCTCCCAGGGACGGCATGGAAGAGCACCAGTATGCCAGTGACTCAGCCCGTGTAATAGGGTTAGAGGAGGAAGCGAGCAGTGTGTCAAGAAGCAGTGCGGCTTGGCAGGGTCATGTTTCGGAGGACGCATGGCTCTCGACTTTCATGTCTACCAAGTCCGTAAGGGAAGTTGCAGCAATGGGACAAGACTGTAATAACCAATTGGGGAGAAAAAGGGGTAAAAGTAAAAAATATACAGTTGGGAGAGCAAGTATTTGATACACTGCCGATTTTGCAGGTTTTCCTACTTACAAAGCATGTAGAGGTCTGTAATTCTTATCATAGGTACACTTCAACTGTGAGAGACGGAATCTAAAACAAAAATCCAGAAAGTCACAGTGTATGATTTTTAATGCTTCCGTTTTTAATGCTGCTTCATTGCTCTGTGTGTATTATACTGTGTTTGTACTATACAAGTCTACTGTTAGTGTTCAGTAAGGATGGTTTTACTTTGCTTCCTCCACGTTGGAGTCTGCCATGCCCTGATGTAAGTGGCAGCCCAGAACAAACCAGTGTTTCTGGTCAGTGCCCATCACTCCGCTCCCCAGAGGTGGAGCACTTCTCCAGAATAGGTATTCTGTATTCTCATACTGCCTGATTAGAGTGAAGAAATGAACACTGTCTCTAAACATGCCCCTCTCTCTCCACCCTGCTCCTCCACCCCTATCAACATCCAGACACAAAGAGCCTGGGCTCTGCCGCTGACCACAGCGGGGCGACGGGCAGCACGGGGGATCAGTATGCATGGCTTTTAGACCACACATGCAGAGTAGATTTCTGAACGAACAAATCAGTGTGTCGTCCTCTACCACTTTGTGTGTGATCTACCATCTTGCTAATTAGCTAAACACTTGTACTATTGTTTGGATGGTGGAATGAATGGAATGGGTTTATATACTGTAGCGCTGTTCCAAAACTAATAGACCTATGAAATATTTATCATCCAGAAATCTCTTGCATAACGTGTGGAAATGTCATGTCAGAAAGATTGTTCATCTTATTGAGAAAGCAATAAGTAGAAGAAAAGGCAGCAATCGATTGAAGGAACCTTCGCCAAGCCAATAATAGCTATTTTCAGGGAACGTCAGTGAGGGGAGAGAATTGACAGCAGGGTGGTGGGTTGTGGTGGGCTGTGAACAGATCGACTGCAGTCCACAGCTCAATGCTAAATGTCCTCTGGCCTGGCCATGACACATTCCTTATAGAGACAAACTACTGTAGATCTGTCAGATGTTAATTATTTATTAGAGTAGCAACAGCATATCTATACTAGAATAACAACAATTAGATGCGAAGCATTAGGAGGGACTGGTGGTGCTTTAGCTGCAAAAGCGGTCCTTATTCAGTACTGCATATTGCTGTACCCACAGCACCATAAATGTCATGACTGCGTCTGAGCAACTCTTAAAAGCCAGCCGTCTGAATGTTGAATCCATCTCAATAGTGTGTGACGGGCAGAGACAGATCTGTTCCCCTCCCTGACTTGTGTGCTGGTTCTAATAAGATTTGGTTGGCTCCATAACTCACTCCAGTAAAACTGGGAGAAGAAGAATGAGAGGAATGAGACATTGCGTTAAGGTTGGATGTAAATCCAGCAGACCGGTTGAGTGTCACCTCTGTGTCCTGTGGTTCCAGTGGATAGGGACAGTTCAGCACAACCTGCCAAATCACACACAGTTCTGTGGAGTAGAGTAGCCACAGTGAACGGTGTGTCCCGCTCACAGCTGATACCCTGGCCTGTGACTGTAAGTGTGTGTGAGTGAAGACAGCTTCACTGATTCCTAACAGGTCTTCAGGCAGCTCTCTGGCCCGGGCCAACAGAACAGGAGCTTAGAGGATATCCTGTTCTGTTCAGGAGCTCTGCTCTACTCTCCACTGGCGCTGTGTTACTAATTATTAACACCCACTTGAGAACATACATCAATAGTCTGATAATATTATATTGTTGCCGACTGGCTGCTGCTGACTACCTGTTGGAGAGTGGATGTTGAAAACCCAGAGAGAGAATTCAGTGTCCCACTTCCGAATGGTGTTAGCATTAGAAATAGCCCAGCTTCCTGTTTCACGCTATTACCGCTGGTGGGGAAATGCTTTTGTGGGATTTCTTGCATGAATCAATGTATTAGAACAGATTCACAACATTATATTCACTAGTCAAACTGCTACATAACCCCTTGCTTCAGGATTACTTTGATGTGTAAAACATTATACAGTATTTACTCACCCAAGCAGTAGGGATTTTTTGGGGGAGGTTGGGGAACGACCACAATACTGTCACACTGAGTTGGTTTGTTATAGACCTTAAACTCTAGTCTTGGAGAGAGCAAGCGAGAGAGAGAGAGCGAGAGAGCGAGAGAGAGCAAGCAAGAGAGAGAGCAAGCAAGCGAGAGAGAGAGAGAGAGAGAGCATAAGTAATCAAGTTGTTTAAGTGTCTGGGTGTGTGCCGAGCCTAATTTGTTCAGATGGAAGGTGGAGGGTGATTTGTACTGCGTGTCAGATGCTGACAGGCCCAGCTCCCCTCTGGTGCTTGGAGTTACACCATAGGCACGCGCTCCCTCATTTATTCAGCCCACTAGTCTAGTCCACTGTGTGATTCATACAGAGCTCCTAATGCACTGAGCCCCGGCGTGAGCAGGTAACAATTCTCTATTGGTTCGAGGCCAGGTACAGTTGAGGTTGGAAGTTTACATACACCTTAGCCAAATACATTTAAACTCAGTTTTTCACAATTCCTGACATTTAATCCTAGTAAAAAATCCCAGTTTTAGGTCAGTTAGGATCAGCACTTTATTTTAAGAATGTGAAATGTCAGAATAATAGTAGAGAGTGATTTATTTTAGCTTTTATTTATTTCATCACATTCCCAGTGGGTCAGAAATGTACATACACTCAATTAGTATTTGGTAGCATCAGCCACCAATTGTGCAAGTTCTCCCACTTAAAAAGATGAGAGAGGCCTGTAATTTTAATCATAGGTACACTTCAACTATGACAGACAAAATGAGAAAAGAAAATCCAGAAAATCACATTGTAGGATTTTTAATAAATGTATTTGCAAATTATGGTGGAAAATAAGTATTTGGTCAATAACAAAAGTTTATCTCAATACTTTGTTACATACCCTTTGTTGGCAATGAGAGAGGTCAAACGTTTTCTGTAAGTCTTCACAAGGTTTTCACACACTGTTGCTGGTATTTTGGCCCATTCTTCCTTGCAGATCTCCTCTAGAGCAGTGATGTTTTGGGGCTGTTGCTGGGCACGGACTTTCAACTCCCTCCAAAGATTTTATATGGGGTTGAGATCTGGAGACTGGCTAGGCCACTCCAGGACCTTGAAATGCTTCTTACGAAGCCACTCCTTCGTTGCCCGGGCGGTGTGTTTGGGATCATTGTCATGCTGAAAGACCCAGCCACGTTTCATCTTCAATGCCCTTGCTGATGGAAGGAGATTTTCACTCAAAATCTCACGATACATGGCCCCATTCATTCTTTCCTTTACACGGATCAGTCGTCCTCGTCCCTTTGCAGAAAAACAGCCCCAAAGCATGATGTTTCCACCCCCATGCTTCACAGTAGGTATGGTGTTCTTTGGATGCAACTCAGCATTCTTTGTCCTCCAAACACGACGAGTTCAGTTTTTTCCAAAAAGTTATATTTTGGTTTCATCTGACCATATGACATCTTCTTCTGGATCATCCAAATTCTCTCTAGCAAACTTCAGACGGGCCTGGACATGTACTGGCTTAAGCAGGGGGACACGTCTGGCACTGCATGATTTGAGTCCCTGGCGGCGTAGTGTGTTATTGATGGTAGGCTTTGTTACTTTGGTCCCAGCTCTCTGCAGGTCATTCACTAGGTCCCCCCGTGTGGTTCTGGGATTTTTGCTCACCGTTCTTGTAATCATTTTGGCCCCATGGTGTGAGATCTTGCGTGGAGCCCCAGATCGAGGGAGATTATCAGTGGTCTTGTATGTCTTCCATTTCCTAATAATTGCTCCCACAGTTGATTTCTTCAAACCAAGCTGCTTACCTATTGCAGATTCAGTCTTCCCAGCCTGGTACAGGTCTACAATTTTTTTTCTTGTGTCCTTTGACAGCTCTTTGGTCTTGGCCATAGTGGATTTTGGAGTGTGACTGTTTGTGGTTGTGGACAGGTGTCTTTTATACTGATAACAAGTTCAAACAGGTGCCATTAATACAGGTAACGAGTGGAGGACAGAGGAGCCTCTTAAAGAAGAAGTTACAGGTCTGCTTTTTGTAGGTGACCAAATACTTATTTTCCACCAAAATTTGCAAATAAATTCATTACAAATCCTACAATGTGATTTAACCCTGGATTTGTTTTGTAATTTTGTCTGTCATAGTTGAAGTGTACCTATGATGAAAATTACAGGCATCTCTCATATTTTTAAGTGGGAGAACTTGCACAATTGGTGGCTGACTAAATACTTTTTTTGCCCCACTGTACACCTCCAATTGACTCAAATGATGTCAATTAGCCTATCAGAAGCTTCTAAAGCCATGACATAATTTTCTGGAATTTTCCAAGCTGTTTAAAGGCACAGTCACCTTAGTGTATGCACACTTCTGACACACTGGAATTGTGAAACAGTGAATTATAAGTGAAATAATCCGTCTGTAAAGAATTGTTGGAAAAGTTACTTGTGTCATGCACAAAGTAGATGTCCTAACCGACTTGCCGAAACTATAGTTTGTTAACAATAAATGTGTGGAGTGGTTGAAAAACCTGTTTTAATGACTCCAATCTAAGTGTATGTAAACTTCCGACTTCAACTGTACATACTAGCACCATGCTGAGCCTCTCTCTCTATCAGTTTATTCAGGAACACAGACATCTGCCGGCTGCTACAGCATTGTTAGTGTAATGTATGTGTCATAAGTGTGTACATAGTATGTGTACCCGACCCCATTGCTGTGTGTATACTTTAGGATTGTTTTGGGCTGCATGTCTAACTGTAGGTTTTATTCAACATCAATCCCACATCCTGAAATCTCCATAATGTGACGAGGAGTGCAGCGGATGACACACAGGGTTGAGGGGGTAATGCTCTGCTCTGTGTGGGAGAGAATGGCTTTCGTCTCTGAGCAGTGGCCAATTTACCCACCCACCAACCACTTCGTCACGTCATTACCCTGCACTAAACAGGCAGAGAAACGAGCTGCTATGAGCTATACTGTACCTCTGTGAGCAGAGATCGTTGTTTTTTACCCTCAGTTGGACATTGAGATGATTTCTTACCTATGGTTTTATATATGGCTTTACTTGTGCATAACATACCATCTTCTCTCTCTCTCTGTGTGTACGTACTGTACAGTAGGTTATGTGTCTCCAGACATGAATGCTAGTCCCAGCAGCACATGACATGATTAACGGTTGCTGATTGAGTTTGCATCTTGTAAGTGATGGGGTTGAATTTCTGTCTAGGCTCCTTTGTTGTGGTGTGCGTGAACAGGGGAGCACTCTTCCTGCTCCTCTTTGTCTGAGACTGTGTGTGTGTGTGTGTGTGTGTGTGTGTGCGCGCGTGTGTGTTTGGGGGGGGTAATGGAGATGTCATGTAGTGAGGTTCTGCTGTAGATTGGGCAGACACCTGGGAAGCGCTGGGCTCCAGAATCCTGAGGGGAATAGCCAAGCAGAAAGCAGGAGAGCAGGAGAGAAGGGCACTGGCCAGCCAGGTACCTGAGAACTGATGGGAAAATCTATCACAGACAACTGCCATTGTAATTAATGTGTGAAGTGAAGAAGGTATATGTGCTGTTCATTGGCTAGGTTCCCTGAGGAGATCTGATTCTCTACACCTCCCTCTTTCTTTCTCTCGCTCTCTCATCCTTCATCGCCACCACAGAGGAACCACCGTGAACTACAGGCGGTAAATAGCCACTGTTTTATGGATGAAATGGATAAGATAATTCAAATGTCATTCAAATATGAGCTTTTTGGGGCCAGTGATCCCCAATGGAGAATGGCCCCATACTGGAGGGTTGAGGCAGTTTTATCACTTTGATAGGAATATATTGTTTGTGTTGAATTTAAATGGGCCATTTAAGCTTTATGCTCAGTAAGTTGAAGAGGAATTCCATTTTCCTTTATCTTTTCCTTTAGACTTAAGAAGAATATAGAAGAAGCCAAAGGCTTCATATTCAATTAGCACAATATTTGCAGTGCCCACAGATTACATAAAAATACTATTATAAAGAAGCGTATTACTCTGCCAAGGTGAACATTTCACCAAGTTATGTCTTCTTTCCCCAGGTGTCCAGTGATTGAATAACCCATTGGTGAATGAATGATTTGGGCTTCATCGAAAATAACGAAAAGAGAAAGTTAATGGAAGACATGAAACCATTCATCTTTGGAGCAATCAGAGCTGGGCTGTTCTCGACCAAGGAAAAACCAATGGATCCTGAATAATGCATGAAACACTCACCATCAGAGCCATAACTACATAATGAGGAAACCGAGGTCTGGAACTCTAATTTATTCTAATAAAAATATATATTTTGTAAACAATAAAACATAATAAATTAGCCTATGGGTCGACTTCTAAATATTTCTCCCAGTGTTTATCAAATCTCAGAATGCTTATATTCTTGATCTGACTGAGTTATAATCGTGCCTGCCTCTTTGCGAACGAGTGGAATCATGAACATTGGTTTGTTCATTATTGTCACCTGCGTCCCCCAGATTTGCCTCATGGATTTGCCTTTTTAGCAGCACTTTCACCACTCTCTCAAACAGCTAACTCCGCTCTCTCGCGGCACAGGCCGATTGTAACGATCGTTGTTGGAAGGATTGGACCAAGGTGCAGCGTGGAGGCGTTCATCATATTTATTAATGTGAACCAGCAACAAAACAATAAAGAGTAACAAAACTAAACGTACAGCTTTGTAGGGCTAAAAGCAACAATACAAAATCAAGATCCCACAAACAACAGGTGGGAAAAGGCTGCCAAATATGATCCCCAATCAGAGACAACGATAGACAGCTGCCTCTGATTGGGAACCATACCAGGCCAACATAGAAAAGAAGAAACTAGACTACCCACCCTAGTCACACCCTGACCTAACCAAAATAGAGAAATAGAAGGTTCTCTAAGGTCAGGGCGTGACACCGATGGCCTGAGACATGAACGAACTACCCCAGCTCGGAGTCGGATCAAGTAGGCAACTAGAGACACTGCTGACAGTGTGTTTGTCAGGTGCCGGGACAAAAAGCCATTTTAAAACCGTCCCACAACTCTTGCCGTGTCTAGAGACATCATCCCTAGTATTACTTAACCAGCTAGGATGAAGTAAGAAGTTAGCGTTAAACGGAGCCTACCTCAGAAGGAGCACAAAATAGGCTATTAAGTTCTCATCTGAACTTTGCTTTACAGAGAGGAGGCACCTGAAACATACAGGGATGTGGTGCTCAGTGGTGAAGCTGAGGAAGGCTGCAATGCATCCAGGAGGAAGCAGAGAGAGAGTTTAGTACAGTTGTTCCCAAACTTGGGGTTGGGGCCTCATGTGGGGTCCCCTGAGAAAATCTGTATTAATCTCATCAAACAGGTTAGGAACATATGTTTCAATATGGCCTATTTTCCCTATAGGCCGACATTAAATTGCTATCAACATGCAAACAACACAGTTCTAAAAATGAAATACCATTTAGTTTATATCGGTTGTTGTTCGACTTGTCTCGATCACCCACTGGAGTTCATAGTTGACCTGCCATTACCCACCTATTCTTTCCACTACATCACTGATATGAATCTGTCATTGATGTCTGTTTGTGTGGAGCTTGATTAGTAATGCCTAGGAAGACAAATGTGAACACTAGTAATTTGAGAAAAGAGATATCTATGTAAAGAATTGATGATTTTATGTAATTCATCATTACAACTGACTGGACAGTCGCCGATGCTAGGTGTCAGTGTGAATCATTTCTCCTATTTCCCCCCCTTTCAGGGGTATAACACAATTGTATAGCTAATATGGTGTTTGTAGATCGACTGAGGTGAATGAACCTACCCCAGCCAAGGTGATAATGCCTTGGATCCTTGTTGCATGTTTTTACTGTTCTCTGAATATAATTTTAATGAAATGTAGTAAATGAGCTTCAACTTTCAAAACAATTCAGACCTCACTAAAACTCAAACCCTGGTACTGCTCTGCTCACCATTCACTGTCTCAACTAGAAACAATGTAATATCTGAATAGTATTCAAATAATAGTGTACTAGTTCTCACAATGAAATCAGAATAAATTGCATTGCATTACATCTGAATATGTTTTGTATATTATTGGATACACATTCATTTGTATTTGATATAAGTGAGTCATAGCTCTCTTGTGACCAGACACATGGGAGACATCCATAGTGGTTTAGATAGTGGTCATTAGTGGTTTAGAGTATTCCTCTGAATTAAATTTGTTGCATACTAATTGCCAAATTACTGGCGCCTGGAATGCCATCCCTCACTGGCGCCAGTGAGGGATGGGCTCACTGGAATGCCTCTCTCCCTGCGTGGTTAAACTTCATAACACCACAGAAAGAGGATACTGCCTTTGATTAGAGCAGAGCAGTGACTGTTAGTTAGAATTTGTTGTGAATTTATTTGCAAATTATGGTGGAAAATAAGCATTTGGTCACCTACAAACAAGCACGATTTCTGGCTCTCACAGAACTGTAACTTCTTCTTTAAGAGGCTCCTCTGTCCTCCACTTGTTACCTGTATTAATGGCACCTGTTTGAACTTGTTATCAGTATAAAAGACACCTGTCCACAACCTCAAACAGTCACACTCCAAACTCCACTATGGCCAAGACCAAAGAGCTGTCAAAGGACACCAGAAACAAAATTGTAGACCTGCACCAGGTTTGGAAGACTGAATCTGCAATAGGTAAGCAGCTTGGTTTGAAGAAATCAACTGTGGGAGCAATTCACTGTAAGGTGAAAGAGATCCAATAAGGAGGGGACTTGCAGTGCTCGGCAGACTCTCGCTCACGTGCGCGAGCGGCGTGGGTGAAATGATTGAATAACATGTATGTGTACATTTATTTTAGAACACTCACGCACGCAACGTGGCCGGTGAGTTTGCGTGTGGTGTTTTATATTTCTGCTGAGCAGTAGGCCTACTGTGCACCTGCAGGGCGAGTGTGTCCTTTCTGAGCTCTATTTTACATCCACACTGATATTGTTTACTGACCCATTTGTAAATATTTGGTCTGAAATGTTAGTCTGAAATGTTGCAGCCAGACGCTTTGACCTTAGGTTGCACCTGGAACAAGCCTCGAAGCTCACTGCTTGTGTGAATGTAAATAACATGAATAAATAACATGAATGAGATGACCCACAAGTTCAAAGTTGACCTCTAACCTTAATGCTCTCATATTATCTGTGGCCACGGCAGTAGCCATGTCAATCGAAGAAAAGAGATTAATCCTAACATAAATGTATACAGTAGCAACTCTCTCAGGTCATCTCATGGACACAAGCCTAGAGAGCTGGTCGCTGGCTACAGTCCTGAGTCCTTACTCCTGAATGATATATAGCCCAATGGAAAGCTTAATTGATCAGTCAGTCCTATAACCAGGCCAGTCATTCAGCCAGGGCCAGTGTTAAAAGGCTATAGGACTCTGGACTCTGTTTTAGATCGATGGTTCTCCTTAGGGGAAATCTCAATTACCGCATTTGCCTACAGAGCCCTCAAGGTTAAACCGGTCTGCACTGACCAAGCATCGATCAATTAATTAGATGGATCCCAATCAATTATTGGGTTTATGTTGTGTTTTTAGTTTTAATTTGACCTGCTAGTTTCATGTGAACTGTGTTGATAAATCATTGAATTGGTTACTACAGGTTTGGTCTCTCTTATGATGGCTTCTCTTGTGATGATCACCAATTTGTAAGTCGCTCTGGATAAGAGCGTCTGCTAAATGACTTAAATGTAAATGTAAATCTCATGTGCTGTACCCTCATGGGGGACTGAGCTGGCCCTTAGGTGTCATTGGTTGTGTCTACAATTGACACTTACATGCTATCAGAATACGAAGATCGCATTGTAAAGGCCGGTCGAGACGCACAAATGTCACTTTGGTGTCTGATTGTGTGGTCAGGGATGCATTATGTGCAGATTTCTCCTGTCTGAAAAAGCTCACACAGTGGGTGACGTCATCAGCACTCCTCCCACAAATCTCCAGAAAACTTGTGTTTTGAGACTGAGAGGCACCTTTTCATTATAATGTTGGAGGAAATACGTTCGTGTTTGCTGGCCTCATAAATGCTAGACAGATAGCTAAGAAAAACGATGATTTGTTTGGCTAGAGTTATGTTAACCCATTTGCAATCCCTTTAGCGTTGCTAGCTAGCTACAGAGGTTAGCTGGCTAGTTAGCTACCGTAGTTAGCTTACTGCCATCAGTTGTTGTGTTATCATATTTTGCCTATTCAACTGTTTGTAGAATGCATACTGGCATTTGGATATAAAGCAGGAAAAGGGCATCCTGACACACTGTGGACACGGTAGACACATTTAAATGTAGGCGTAGATGCATGACACGTTCCATGATCAGATCGCTATGATCAGAATACTAAAGCTGCATGAACTGTCAAGTCTAGCCATTGATTCCAAATTAATTTTAATACTGCACTTCTCCTTTGTAAATATGGATTCATACACTTTGAAAAAAGGGGTTCTTCGTTTATCTATAAGAGCAAGGTTTTGTGATTTAATATTCATTTTTATTTCTATTCGTTTTTAGATATTTATTTGAAAATGAGTTTAGTTTCAGTTCATTTTCAGACTTGATTTATTAGTTTTTATTAAGTTTCAGTTCATAAAAACATTTCTATTTTGTTTTTATATTATTTAGTTTTAGTTTCAGAGTTAGCGACATAAATCCCATTATATTTTGCCCAACGTTTAAACAAAAAATCTATAACTAAACATAATTGATGGTGTTTTTTATTTTATATTAGTTAGATTTGCAGTCAAACATAATAGTTTCAGTATAGTTTTCGTTTTTCAAATGGTTTTGGTTTACTAAATACTTTTTCCAGTTTATTTTTTTATTTTTTATTGACTATAATCACCTTGCATAGGAGAACCCTTTGTATAAGCATTTTTGGTTACAGGTAGAACCCTTTTTGGTTTCCATGTAGAACCCTCTATGGAAAGGGTTCCACATGGAACCAAAAATGGTAAAATAAATCAATGGTGGGTGACTACTGTGACTACCTAATCTAATGTAATGAGGCTCAGAGTTAAAAGAGTGGAGCCCAGCCATGCTTTATAGTAAGGTGCTGTTAGCCAGTATTACTTCTGATTACTTTGGCTGTCCATCAGATTGTTGTTGATGGCTGGGTTCTGATGCTTCCCGTGCCTCTGATCTCTGTGGGTGGATGTCTTCCCCCACTCTGATCTCACAGAGCTGCTCCTATCTAATGTATCCTGCCAAAGTGACACCTTCCTGATATCAGCCCATCAGTGCTACTGTCTGCAACTTCAATACAGACAAGACATGCACTGGCAACTTGATTATCAAGACAAGCCCCACCCTATACACACACACACACACACATGTATGTTTTACTATCATTGTGGGGGTCAAACAATTGAGTCCCATTCAAAATGATATTTTCCCTAACCCTTAACCTAACCCTAATTCTAACCCTAAATCCTAAGCCTAAAATATCCTTTTTCCTTGCGGGGATCGACAAATTGTCCTTATTTTACTATCCTTGTGAGGACTTCTGGTCCCCACAAGGATAGCAAATCCCCAAAAACACATACACAGAGACACATGAGGGTACATAAGCTCTACTTAAACAATAAGGCCCGAGGAGGAGTGATATATGGCCAATATACCACGGCTAAGGGCTGTTCTTAGCTCTTAGCCATGGTATATTGGCCATATACCACAAACCCCCAAGGTACCTTATTGCAATTATACACTGTTTACCAACATAATTAGATCAGTAAAAATACATGTTTGGTCATACCTGTGATATACGATCTGATATACCACGGCTGTCAGCCAATCAGCAATCAGACTCGAACCAGCCAGTTTATAATCTACTGTATAACACTCTGGCATTCAAATATTGACCCTGATTGATGTGATGAAAGCCTTTCCTTCATTAGTGGTAATTGTGACTGAATCATCAACGCTTTGTACCAAACTGTCAAGGGCTTCTTTCTTTTCAATGATTGCTAAAGGCAGAAATGGATTTAAATGTAATTTTTCTTTCTGTTGCTGAAATCTCTCAGCACAGCAGTATCAGCAGCACCGTACGTTCTCAGCCATTTATAACCAGTGAAATTGATGTAGAGCATTTAAACATCTGTGTGCCGTGTTTATTAGCTCACGACTTGTCAAAACACTGATGAAAAGACCGTTGAACTTCTCTGTGTGGTTTGGTCTGCCTACGGTGTGATAAATTCACTGTGCAGAAGTTAGAAGAGCTTGGTTCCCTGTCTTGAGTTCCACGAGATGTAGTGCACTGGGCTCATATTCCCCTCCACCCTGCCCTATATACTGTAACACTGCACCAGGCCACCCATTCCCTGATCTGCCTTTTTTTTACATGTTGCAGCAGCTTCCATTGAGGTTTCCTTTGTATAAGGTTGCAGTGTGGTGTGTCGCAAAAAGCTTTTAATGTGTTTATTGTGGAGAGAAATGTGTTTGTCTATGTGTCTGTCTGTGAATGTTCGTCTGTCACACACCCGTTCACACACCCAAAATACTGCCTGCAGTATATCACGTCTTATAAATATTCCTATTCTGATCCTCCGGATCAAGGTTGTCTGGGCCTCTCCTCATGTTGTGCTCTACGTGTCAACCTCTGTCATAAGGGTGTTGTCTGACAGAATGGTTGATGTTTGCACTTCTTTAGAAGTGGCCTGGCTGTCTGGAACGTGACAGCAGGTCTGCAGACCACTGAATAGAGCCCTGGAATGGTGAGCTCACGGTGTGTGCATGGGGAGAGTCAATTCACCCACCGGAGGGGAAAGAGAAAAGAGAAAAGGGAAGGCATAGAGAAAAAGGTCAAAGTTATCTTGTTGGGAGGATTACGTTTCAGCTGCATGGGTTTATAGAAACAGCATGTGTTGCATGCATATACACACACACACACAGTACTCATTGATTAGAAGAGTCAATATCTCCCAGAAACACCTGTGTTCACAGATCCACAGAAAATAATAGGAAGCTTTAGGTTGTGTGCTCATCTTTTTCTTGTATTGACTAGAGCCCCTTCCTGTTCATAGTAGTCAGTAGAAAAGACAGTTCCTTCTGCTTACTTTGGTGTCAGTGTCAATGGCCATGCACTCACTTGTCTGAGAGGTTTACACATCATTAAGTTCCAGAGGCAGGCTGGAACATGCCATTAACTATTGTAATGAGAGCATTAAATATCCCGCTGGGCACAGACTTCAGTTCAACGTCTAGTTTTGTTTTGCATTTAGTTGAGTTGTCAACTAATTTGAATTGAACGTGAAATCAACCACAAATGTCACCATGTCATTGGGTTTAGGTTGAAAGTTGGGTAATAAAAAAAACGGACGTTGATTGTAGCAATTCAATCAGTTTTCCATAATGATTCAGCATCATCACATTTTGGTTGAAATTATGTGGAAACAACATTGATTCAACCAGTTTTTGCCCATTGGAATGTTCTTTATAATACACTATATGGAGGGTGGGACTCACTGCAGAGGTAAATCAAACTATAAACTGAGGAAACTTTTCTCTCGTTATTTCATATACTCAGGTCAGGTTGTTATTGTAAAAGAATGTGTTCTCAATGATCTACCTGTGTAACGGTTTTCCTCCTCTGAGGAGGAGGAGAAGCGAGAAGGATCAGAGGACCAAGATGCGGCGTGGTAAGTGTTCATGATGTTTATTTTAAAGACAAACTGAACACTCAAATACAAAAACAATAAACGTAACGTGAATAACCGAAACCAGTACCGTGTGGTGAACAGACACGGAAACAATCACCCACAAACAAACAGTGAAACCCAGTCTACCTAAGTATGATTCTCAATCAGAGACAACTAATGACACCTGCCTCTGATTGAGAACCGTACAAGGCCGAAACATAGAAATCCCCAAATCATAGAAAAACAAACATAGACTGCCCACCCCAACTCACGCCCTGACCATACTAAATAACGACAAAACAAAGGAAATAAAGGTCAGAACGTGACAACCTGGTCAAATAAAGACGAAGAGAAGTCTGACACATACTGTACAGCAGTTCATGTGTCTCTGTTATGTGCTGACTCAGCACATTAAGAGAGAGCAGGTCTCACTTCACTAGACAGTGTAGTTTACAGTTGGCTCTGGTGCTAGTTTCAGTATTGAGTTGTAACTATACTTCCTATCCCAACTAAGCATTAATCATTATTGTTGTCCCACCCTGCTATGTACAATAGGAGATCAATGGAAGCGTGGACTGGGGGGCTCTTTTTTGTGCTGAGATTAGCAGTGTTTGGTGTTGGGGTGGGGCGAGTGTGTGTGATGTGAGTGTGTGTGATGCATGTGTGTGTTTGAGCCACAGAGCACAGTAGTGAGTTATGACTTCCCTTCGTCCTGGCTGTCTGTCCGTGGCCGGCGGCTCCGTCTCTGCTCCTTCCCTCCCTGGGTGTCTGTCAGGATCCACTCCCTTCACTGAACACATGGCTCCAACACACTGCAGAGCAGAAACGCATTTAACAGCAGGAGTCAGTGCTGTTTCCTCCATCTCTCAGCTTCTTGTACATTACTATTATATCACAGCATATAGCTAGACCCCTGAACTCAAAGACACAGGCAGAGAAAGAGAAAAGAGCAGGAGTTAAATAGTGTAGAGTAAATGAAAAAGTAAGGATGAGAAGTGTTTCTCTCTTGTCTTGTTCTCCCAGTCTCCCCTTGAGATTCGCAAGGAGAACTACGACTGGGCTGAGAGTCATTTAGAAACGAGTGCTAGATTGTGAAAAGGAAAAAGGGAATGCAAATGGAAACAAGAAAAGTGTTATCTTTGCAACAAGAGCTCCCATATACCCTATGCCCTTGGAATTTGAAAATAATATCTTAATTTAAATGTATGGGCGGAGCACCACAAGTTATACACTTCCAGGATTTATGTATCCCTTTCTGGTTATAGCCATTTAGAATTAAATGAGTGCAATTTAGGAAGCCAAATAAGTTACTGGTTCAGCTGGAGAGTCAGATGAGGAAGGAGAGAAAAGGCTCCGTTGATGGTCTCTGTGCCCTGAAGACAAATTCTACCGGTCAAAGGGTCAAGAGGATCAAACTCCTTACAGCACTTAAGAGGTCGCCGTGACAAAGGGACAATAATGGACCTGTCACACAACGTACACTCCCATATTATCCCTCAGTCTACTGACACTCAAATAAGTGTATAGCGTTTCACATTACACCCGACAACATATGTGTATATCCTCGTCTGTGACTGAGAATCACTAAGTCATCATTAGATGTTATTAACAAGTGCATAAGTTGACAAGGTTGAGCCTACATCCGTTTTCTTGATCAATCCAGGAGGTGTAACAGGAATGTGAGCAGAGCGCTACCATTAGTCTTTGGGCTGTCGTGGTAGTTTTCCTTGTGTTGTCAGTAGCAGTAGCAGGGAGGAGTGAGCACAACTGATTGATTTGACAGTCCATAACAGATGACCATTCAGAGGGGCTGGCTGACAATTTAATGAGATAGAAGCTTCCAACAGGCAGCTTATTGCTTCTATAGGATGAAAGGTCAGGACAGATTGCTCTATAGTCCTCTGTCCGTCTGCACATTGACATTTCCTCCAAGAACAAAAGCTCATTTCTGTCCTTTTCCCTTTAATTTCTTCTTCTCCATTTTATAGGTGGACTACTACCCATAATGACATCCTGGATAGTAGCGTGAGTTGTCAGGATGTGTGTTTCGTTACAGAGTTGTGTGACTGTTATTATTCAGATTGGCTTGGTGTTTAATTAGCTTTTATTGAGGCGGGCCTTTTAAGTTCCATGTAGATTTCAAGCTTTACCATACTTCAAAGATGTATTATACTGTGACAATGCCATTAATATTCTAAATTCTCACATCAAAATGGGAGTATTAAGTATTAAGAAAAATATATATAATACATGTATAATTTTTGTGCTACTCAGGATATGTCTGGTGGACCATTTTTAGCTCACAAGAGTGGATTAAAGGCTTTTAAGGGTAATTTCCTTACAGCTGCAGAGTTTAAGTATGTTTGTGGCTTTGAAATGCACTTTATGCCCATGAGTCAGGAGCCATTACTGTCAATACAACCCAGAGTCCTGATCATATGGTCTTTACTGTGGGAGGAAAGGAGAGAAAGAGAGGAAGACACATGGGACTAGAGAGAGAGGAGAGAGACAGGGAGAGGAAGAAAGAGACTGGATGAGAGGGACACGAGAGAGAGAGAGAGATGCTGTCCTGCTCTGCTCCATAAAAGATAGTAATAAACCTGCACTAGGCCGGCATAGACTTCTGTCTGGTCACTGCTGACTGGACTGCAGGGTATTGGCTGGTTCATGTTGCGTCTCTGGCCTTGGCTACGAGGTCTGGTGTCCACCCGGTAGCGGAGAGAGGGGAGGGCATCTCTTTTATTTTTGATTAATATTTTATTTATACATTTTTTAATCCCCCCCACTCCACATTCAAACATACATAGGAACAACACCTGGTACTGTATCACAACTGACCGTGATTGGGAGTCCCATAGGGCGGCGCCAGGAAATGGCTCTCTGCCAGTAACCTGACTCATTCAGCTCTTATTCAGTCCCACAACACAGTAGAAGCCTCATTCAAGTTTCTAAAGACGGTTGACCTCTAGTGGAAGCCCTAGGAAGTGCAACTTCATTCATATCCCACTGTGAATTCAATAGGGCCTGGGTTGAAAATCGACCAACCTCAGATTTCTCACTTCCTGTTTGGGTTTCTTCTCAGGTTTTTTCCTGCCATATGAGTTCTGTTATACTCACACACATCATTCAAACCGTTTTAGAAACGTCAGAGTGTTTTCTGCCCAATACTAATAATAATATGCATATATTAGCAACTGAGACTGAGGAGCAGGCCGTTTACTCTGCGCACCTTTCATCCAAGCAACTCAATACTGCCCCTGCAGCCATAAGAAGTTTTAAAGGGTTGCTCTAGATTGTGAGTTATTTTTTCTATTACCATTATTTCGTGTTTTTTTTTTTTTTGGGGGGTGCCACCAGTTAAGGTGCCACCAACCTTCTGTGGTCTGGGAGAAATAGAGAGAGAAGGAGGAGAGAAGATCACAGGTCTTTGGGGCCAGGCAGGTGGTATAGAAATAGTTCTGGCACTAATGCAACAAGTCACAGCCCATCCCTGTTTGCTCAGTGTGAGAGAGGTTGTGCCACAGCCCTCAGATCTTCTCCACATGGTGTGAACGACATTTATATTTCACCCCAGTCCAGGCTGTTTCACTTGGCTGAAGTTCAGCTCCGTTATGTCTCTCTCCCGGATGCCATGCTGCAGTATAATCCAGACATTATTTGATACAGTGTGTGTGTGTGTGTGTGTGTGTGTGTGTGTGTGTGTGTGTGTGTGTGTGTGTGTGTGTGTGTGTGTGTGTGTGTGTGTGTGTGTGTGTGCGTGTGCGTGTGCGTGTGCGTGTGTGTGGCCTTCTGGGTCCTGTGGTCTCCCAGAACACATTCTGGCTGATATCCTTCCTCTCCCTGACCAACACCCTGACAACATCGAACCCACTGCTCAGAGAACAAACGTATTCAATTATCATTTCCATGTCTCTCCTGATGTGATGGCGGCTATTACTGGCTAAGTTGATTTTCTCCTTCATTCTAAGCTTCCCCTTTTGATATTTGAGATGGTTTGGTTTTGTGCGATGCTACATTAGAAATAGTATGCCTTCGCTTGTTTCATTTCAGAATGAGTCTTGTATTATACATGGGTCTTTTTCCCCTCACCTCTGCTTTGTTATGCTTCATTGACGTTCTATTGCAGTATTCACTCCTATGAATGGTAGAATCGATCCTTAGTGTTCTTCACAGGGTCTGATCAATAATCACACAATTAGTTTAGTGTGAGTACACAACACATTTTGGAGCCCCGGAGGACTCTGCATAAAAAAAAACAGTAGTCAGCATGATGATAACGAATCACAAGTGTGTGTGTGTGTGTTCTCTTCAAAGAGGAACTTTAAAGAGCTTCGAGATCGTCAATGCTTCCTTAGTATCCTGTATCCTGTTTCCTGGGCTGCTCCATCTGTCGTACCAGGGCTCCCTCTCTGAACAATAAAATGAATGTGGCCATTAAGTAGCACAGCCATGTGTGAATGTTTCAGAGCATCCTTCATTAATAGCTTGTCAAATGCGTTTTTCTTCTTATAGGAGGCATTTAAAATGAGCTGCCAGGCAGATACTGTATGTTGTTGGGCTTGCTTTGTGGAATATGGAGGCACAATATGGTTGGCACTGTGGGGATTACTTTTCATTCCAGCGACTGGTAATAATGGACGTTTGAAAGACCAGTGAGAGACGTATCATGTCACAATATGAACAATAATTGTTTCTTCACCAAAGGCTTTTCTTCCGCCAGCTGAGATGTACTGACTGCATTAGACTGTCATCATTCAGGACGTCAAACTATGTTCCTAGAAGGTGATCCCACAGTAAAAATAGAAACACCATTGTTGAACCACTTCATTGTTTGGCTTAATGGGCTGCCTGTTACTGTAGCAACCATATACCATACTGTGCATTCTCATAGTACAGTCACACAGCAGCCTCCACTTCCCTATACACTCTCATCTCTATTGTCACTCACACTCTACGTGTTCCTCTTGGCTTCCTGCTGATGTTCATTTGAAGATGGAAAGTGTTGAAATCCCTGAATAACATGGTTGGCTGTGGCTGAGGAGGGGAGGGGAGGGGAGGGGAGAGAACAAAGCCCTGGGGGGGGCTACCGCTGCTGCTGCCATTTCCTAAACTAGCTGGGGAGCAATGCTGAGTGAAAAAGATTGCAGGGAGGAGAAGTGTGAGATAGGGAGGAGGGGAGGAGGATAGGAGGGAGGTGGAGAGGGGAGAGGAGGGGGAGAGCTGTGCCACACAGGGAGCAGGTGAAGCAGACAGGGAGGTGCACTAGATGAAGTCAATTACACACACACACAGCTGCTTCCTACTGTACTGGTAATGAGTTTCGCCTTTCCACATGCCTCCCACCTCTCTCTCATTAGCTGGGATGTGGCGACCAAAACATTGTTATGACAAAAGGTTTTTCTTTGGCCCTGCCTGTCGACATCAACCTAACCTCACATTTCAGTGAGATTTAGTTCCATTATGACAGCTGGGAGACATTCCTGAGAAACAGAGGAAAGAGAGTACAGGCATGTGTTTGAGACTTGATTGTGGGTAAACTGAGGGAAAAGCTAATATGATGCATTGTTAGATTGAGCTGAAAATTCTCTCTCTCTCGAAGTGTCTTTTGATGGAAGGAAAGACAGACAGACGGACGGATCGACAGACAGCCAGGCATACCTGGAGATGAGCAGGGAGGGCTGTGTTTGAAAGTGTCACCTAAAGCAATTTATGTTTATGGCTGGAGAGAGTAACAGAGATCGTATTTGTTGTGTACTGCGAAAGGAATTTCAAAACCTGGGAGCAAAAAACATGACAAAATGGCACCTTGCCTTTGATGAGGTATTGATGTGAGTATCTCATTTGTGTGTGTATTTCCACTGTGTTTTAATTCAAACAGAGGCAGCTCTTGATATGGAGACGCATACGGTTCTCTATTTTCTGACATTTCTCGCTCTCTCCAGCCTCATTGTCTCTCTTTCCGGCTCCAACCTTCCCTCCCTCCCTGTCTCCTGTGGAAGCCTGTGTAGAATGATGGAATGAGCTGCTTCTGAACGGGCCCATGAGGTGTGGCTTTTAGAAAGGCCAACCCCAGTGGGGCCAGAGCCTGTGACCCACAGAGAAGTGACAACGAGAGACAGAGAGACACACACACAGGATGACAGACAGACAGCCCTGCTGAAGACCAGCGTAAAGCTGCCTCTTCTTTTTTTCAGTGACTTTAAAGATGGAACAGACCTTTGGTTGAGGACAGGAAAACCAGGGGCACAGTCAGGCATTAGCAGACCAACGGTAGAGAAAGTGTTATTAGAGAGAGGAGAGATACTGGTTTATTTTGAGCTGCAGGCAGGGCGACTCAATGAGAGTGACACAACAAAAGTATGTGTGGACTGTGTGAAGAGACGTGTTGACAAGGCTGTCATCATTAGCATCCTCTCACAACGTTTGCAGGGAATACGGTATCTTTACACCCACTGATGCTGCTGTCTCAGTGGCCAGCTGATGGTTTAGTCTAGAACCATGGTGGAAGCCATTGTGGCCTCTATAGTTCCGTCAGTGGACATTACTTGACCGCAGCCTGACAGGTCATGCCACTTTTGTAACACCTTCATAGTGGTCAAGGGACTTTATTATGTGGTTGTTTTTGGCTTTTATGTTGATCTGCAATAGTATTGTGAAAAGACAGGACAGGAACACATCAGTCTCCAAGTTGTTCTATACAACTTGTGAACAACTTGTGACAAGTTGTTCTATACAGGAGCATGAAGGTAAAATACATATCCTGTCTCACATCCCCAATACATTGCTAGGTTCTTTCATTGTTGACAGTACCAAAGTACAACAACTCTTGTACAAAAACACAAACACCACAACACAAACAAGTTACAATGTGAAATCGCCTCCATCCCATTCAGACCTTAGATGGCCAAAACTACATCTCCCATAATGCAATGCCAGCATCAGTCGGCAGCTCAGCTAACCGTCTGCATCACAAAAAGCCATGCTAGCTAGCAACAGCAACACTTTTTAGCACTCTGTAAACTATATCAATAACAACAAAACAACAAAGTTACATGTTTCAATAGTCTCACACTCCCTTATAACAATATCTACAGCATTAACCTTGGGATCTTTTATTTATTTCACATTATTGACTTCTACAAAGGAGTAATCTGCTACACATACCTTTCTCTCTGTGTTTTCTCGGACTGAGGAGAGCGGAAGCTACGGGTAGTACCAGGGTGTTAGTAGGTGACACAAGCACCCAGATGAATTAAAATACATTTAATGAAACAAAACCTGAAGATGTTAACATCATTCAGCTACTGTAGCTGCCTACCTAACTAGAGGTCGACCGATTTATCGGAATGGCCGATTAATTAGGGCCGATTTCAAGTTTTCAACAATCGGAAATCGGTATTTTTGGACACCGTTAAAAAAAAAATGTTTACACCTTTTTAACTAGGCAAGTCAGTTAAGAACACATTCTTATTTTCAATGACGGCCTAGGAAACCACCTGCTTTACATTGCACTCCACGAGGAGACTGCCTGTTACGCGAATGCAGTAAGAAGCCAAGGTAAGTTGCTAGCTAGCCTTAAACTTATCTTATAAAAAACAATCAATCAATCATAATCACTAGTTAACTACACATGGTTGATGATATTACTAGTTTATCTAGCGTGTCCTGCGTTGCATATAATCGATGCGGTGCGCATTCGTGAAAAAGGACTGTCGTTGCTCCAACGTGTACCTAAACATAATGTAACGGCTCTCGTCGGTGGAAGGAAGAGTGGACCAAAGCGCAGCGTGGAAAGTGTTCATGATATTTATTTTCAAGAAACACTCAAACATAATTAACAAATAAATTTAAAAAACGAAAGCGAACAGTTCCGTCAGGCACAGACGCTAAGCAGAAAATAACACCCCAACAAAACCCAAACGGAAAATCACAACTTATATATGATCCCCAATCAGAGACAACTGTAGACAGCTGCCTCTGATTGGGAACCACACTCGGCAAAAACAACAAAGAAATAGAAAACATAGATTTTCCCACCCGGGTCACACCCTGACCTAACCAAACATAGAGAATAAATAAGGATCTATAAGGTCAGGGCGTGACACATAAACATCAATGCCTTTCTGAAAATCAATACACAAGTATATATTTTAAAACCTGCATATTTAGTTAATATTGCCTGGTAACATGAATTTCTTTTAACTGGGGAAATTGTGTCACTTCTCTTGCGTTCTGTGCAACAGAGTCAGGCTATATGCATTAGTTTGGGCCGCCTGGCTCGTTGCGAACTGTGTGAAGACTATTTCTTCCTAACAAAGACAGCCAACTTCGTCAAACAGGGAATGATTTAACAAAAGCGCATTTGCGAAAAAAGCACAGTCGTTGCACGACAGTACCGAACCATAAACATCAATGTCTAAAATAGAAACATACAAAAGGAACTAAGGTCAGGACGAGACAAAAGCAATACACAGAAGTATATATTTTTAAACCTGCAGATTTAGCTAAAAGAAATCCAGGTTAGCAGGCAATATTAACCAGGTGAAATTGTGTCACTTCTCTTGTGTTCATTGCACGCAGAGTCAGGGTATATGCAACATTTTGGGCCGCCAGGCTCATTGCGAACTAAATTGCCAGAATTGTACGTAATTATGACATAACATTGAAAGTTGTGCAATGTAACAGGAATATTTAGACTTATGGATGCCACCCGTTAGATAAAATACGGAATGGTTCCGTATTTCACTGAAAGACTAAACATTTTGTTTTCGAGATGATAGTTTCTGGATTTGACCATATTAATGACCTAAGGCTCATATTTCTGTGTGTTATTATGTTATAATTAAGTCTATGATTTGATAGAGCAATCTGACTGAGCGATGGTAGGCACCAGCAGGCTCATAAGCATTCATTCAAACAGCACTTTCGTGCGTTTTGCCAGCAGCTTTTCGCAATGCTTCAAGAATTGAGCTGTTTATGACTTCAAGCCTATCAACTACCGAGATTAGGCTGGTGTAACCGATGTGAAATGGCTAGCTAGTTAGCGGGGTGCGCGCTAATAGCGTTTCAAACGTCACTCGCTCTGAGACTTGGAGTAGTTGTTCCCCTTGCTCTGCAAGGGCCGCTGCTTTTGCGGAGCGATGGGTAACGATGCTTAGAGGGTGGCTGTTGTCGATGTGTCCCTGGTTCGAGCCCAGGTAGGGGCGAGGAGAGGGACGAAAGCTATACTGTTACACTGGCAATATTAAAGTGCCTATATTAACATCCAATAGTCAAAGATATATGAAATACAAATGGTATAGAGAGAAATAGTCCTATAATTCCTATAATAACTACAACCTAAAACTTCTTACCTGGGAATATTGAAGACTCATGTTAAAAGGAACCACCAGCTTTCATATGTTCTCATGTTCTGTGCAAGGAACTTAAACGTTAGCTTTCTTACATGGCACATATTGCACTTTTACTTTCTTCTTCAACACTTAGTTTTTTCATTATTTAAACCAAATTGGACATGTTTCATTATTTATTTGAGGCTAAATTGATTTTATTGATGTATTATATTAAGTTACAATAAGTGTTCATTCAGTATTGTTGTAATTGTCATTATTACAAAAAAAAAAAACATTTTTTAAAATTGGCCGATAATCGGTATCGGCTTTTTTTGGTCCTCCAATCATTGGTATCGGTGTTGAAAAATCATGCTCGGTCGACCTCTATACCTTACATCAACAGGCAGCACCAGTAGCACAACAATTAAAAATAGACACCAAAAGTAAAGGTCCTGGCGATCATAGCGATCTGACTCCCCCCTTCTGTCTGAACTTGGAATATTCCTGTTCACGGGCTTGGGCCACTGACCCTTAACCTCTGTTCTGCGTTGTGTACTATTCTAATCATTTGAAGTTTGATGGCATGACTTGTTTAACTCTCCTACAGTTGTATTGTAATAACCCCAACATCATCACTGACTCTTTCACGGCTTTGTCAAGAATGGTTATCTCCTGTGCTCTTTGTCGCATTCCTTAATGGCAAGGAGAGTCTTGGGAAAGAACTATCAAACTATGACAGGAAAAGGGAGGCCACATCAGGGAGAACTGGATAAGAAACGGTTGATCACCCAACCAACCTCCTGCTCCTGCTTTGTAACTTTGCTGTTAGAACAGTAAAATATCACGTCTTGCCATTTTCACAAGGCTTTACTCTCTTTAAGAATCAATGTCCAGTTGTACTGTAGGCTGTTCCCAAGCTCTGTGTGCAGACATATCATATACAAAACCCTGGGAAATTAGAGTTCACCAAACTTGGCTCAGTCAAGTTGAAGAAGTGAAGTTTACAGAATGGAACCTGGAAATGTTCCTGTATATTCAGGGAACTGGAAACTCACATTTGTGACAGACTACTAGATTCCCCCATGGCCCTTAGCACTAGAGAACATCTCTCTCAATCTCTCAGATGCAAGAAAAGCAGGTATTTTTCAGACATTCAAACTACTCGGATAACTGTGTCTAATATTGGAGAACTAGTACTAGGATTATCTCAATCACCCAAGTTGTCACCTAAGTAAAAACGGTTGAAATTGCACAATGTGTGTCAACTGCAGTGCAAAAGATACAGCAGATATTTGACCACTAAATTGAGTTGCTATTGGATGTAAAGGGATCCATTTATCATTTGACATTATGGAATGAATGTGTTGCCCAATGTCTGGTATAACCTCTGTGGATATTGGGATTGTGTGTATTTGTGTGTGTGTGTGTGTGTATACTAGTAAGTGTGTGCTGTCTGTGGACTTGTGTTCCTACAATATTGGATCTTGTCTCCACGCCACTTCACACTATCCTAGTGAAGATGATATATTTGCCTTTTAAAGCTCAAGCAAGTTTGCAATATTTCGGTTACTGCTCAAACAGTGATTCATTGCAATAGATTAGTTCTGCTAGTGTTTGGATCAATAGATGAAATTACACAAGCCTCCCAAAAGGCCAATAGTATTCTCTTTTTAATGAAAATGCGTAAGAACACTGATACTGTTTTCTCAAAAGCTGATGCACATTGATTTGTGGGGGCACTTTTATAAATTGAGCTCAGTGCTGAGATCAGTGTGTGTGTGTGTGTGTGTGTGTGTGTGTGTGTGTGTGTGTGTGTGTGTGTGTGTGTGTGTGTGTGTGTGTGTGTGTGTGTGTGTGTGTGTGTGTGTGTGTGTGTGTGTGTGTGTGTGTGTGTGTGTGTGTGTGTGTGTGTGTGTGTTTGTCAGTCTGTCTCACTGAGCTGATAGAGATGGGTGGTAAGGGGGAGGGGGTTTAGGCTTTGCATATGTCTGTTTATCACCTCACACCCAGCCATGTTTTCTCAAGTTTATCATCCTGTCTCTTAGCATCATTGTGTGGTTGCATGGGCTTCCCAGCTATGGCTTCTCTTATAGCATCTGGCTCATGTCAGTTTATTGTAACTCAGCTCGACTCAACACACCTTGTTATCCTGGGCTAATGTCCTCTTTGTTACAACAGAAATACAGTAGAGTTGTTCTACCTTTGTGTGTGCTGGCGTGTGTGTGTGTGTGTGTGTGTGTGTGTGTGTGTGTGTGTGTGTGTGTGTGTGTGTGTGTGTGTGTGTGTGTGTGTGTGTGTGTGTGTGTGTGTGTGTGTGTGTGTGTGAGTGTGATGTCAGCGTGAACCATGAATGCTATTCCAGCAATGGCACAGCATGGTATCCAAGTTGTGTTTTTCACAAGGTTCATAAACACTATTTCAGCCGACACTGTTTCAGCTGACAGACACTGTCTGCCGGTAACCTAGTTAGTCTGTTTGGCTCGGAATATACAGTATTTAGCAGCAGGTGGCTGTTAAATGGGTTGTCAGTCAAAGAGGTATTTTTCTTTATGGATTCAGAAAATAATGATATTATTTGCACGATGTATAATGTAGGCTAGGAGCTTGGAGAAATAAACCGAATAATCGAGAAGAACCGGAGAGTCCTCATTTCCCCTGACAATATAATAGTGTTTGGTCACAAGACCATCGATATTTATTGGAAAAGAGCATCAAGATCATTGTGTACTTTCACCACCCTGTGAAGTCCATCATCATTTATTTCATCTTCAGCCTAATTAACTGCATGCTTTCCCGAGTCGTAGTGGGAGGACCACACAACATATCATCGCGTGACTCCAACTTTACTTCAATAAGATGGTTGTTATATCAATATTTGTCCATAAAGGCGTTTCCACTGACATTTCTCACATAATTCATTTTATCGACACAAAAAGTGCCCACCATGTTGAACAAACAAATGATCTGTCTGCATTTCTAAAATTCCATCACAGATATTTTTATACGGTATGACTTTACCCACACGAACAACTTTGGATGGAAGCTTGGTTCTTGATACACAAAGCTTTAGCCTTCAGACACACATGGTCACAGAGCCCAGTCAGACCACTCTGGGAGCCCAGTCAGACCACTCTGGGAGCCCAGTCAGACCACTTTGGGCTCAATAGCAATGAGAGCTAATGCTTTTACAATGTTTATTAGTGGGAATTTACTCATTATTGACACTCATTACTAATAAATTACAATAAAATATTGTTTAAGTAGTATGGCTAATAATCACTAGATTGTTGTTTGTTAAGATGTGTGTGAAGATATGAGTGCCTTTGTATCTGTCCACACTACTCTAATGTTCGATAAGTGAGAGAACCAATTATATGACTCGAGGGAGACCTATTAATAGTGATAAAATAATTATAATAAATGGCAAAAATCACATCTTGGGTACCCTGCTGTTCCGTTGCCTGGTTGACATATGTAGAGACTAACTCACACACAGGGACACAAGAACACACACACTAACACACTCAGGGACACACAGGGACACACACACTAAAGCACACACACTAACGCACACACAGGGACACACAGACACTAAAGCACACACAGGGACACACACACTAAAGCACATACAGGGACACACACACTAATGCACACACAGGGACACACACACTAAAGCACACACAGGGACACACACACTGACACACTCAGGAACACACACACTAACACACTCAGGGACACACACACTAAAGCACACACAGGAACACACACACTAATGCACACACAGGAACACACACACTAACACACTCAGGGACACACACACTAACGCACACACAGGAACACACACACTAATGCACACACAGGGACACAAAGGGACACACGGGGACACACACACTAATGCACACACAGGAACACACACACTAACATACTCAGGGACACACACACTAAAGCACACACAGGAACACACACACTAATGCACACACAGGAACACACACACTAACACACTCAGGGACACACACACTAATGCACACACAGGAACACACACACTAATGCACACACAGGAACACACACACTAACACACTCAGGGACACACACACTAATGCACACACAGGAACACACACACTAATGCACACACAGGGACACAAAGGGACACACGGGGACACACACACTAATGCACACTCAGGAACACACACACTAACACACTCAGGGACACACACACTAAAGCACACACAGGAACACACACACTAATGCACACACAGGAACACACACACTAACACACTCAGGGACACACACACTAATGCACACACAGGAACACACACACTAATGCACACACAGGAACACACACACTAACACACTCAGGGACACACACACTAATGCACACACAGGAACACACACACTAACACACTCAGGGACACACACGCTAACGCACACACAGGGACACACATACTAATACACACACAGGGACACAAAGGAACACACGGGGATACACACACTAACGCACACACAGGAACACACACACTAACGCACACACAGGAACACACACACTAACACACTCAGGGACACACACACTAATGCACACACAGGAACACACACACTAATGCACACACAGGGACACAAAGGGACACACGGGACACACACACTAATGCACACTCAGGAACACACACACTAACACACTCAGGGACACACACACTAAAGCACACACAGGAACACACACACTAATGCACACACAGGAACACACACACTAACACACTCAGGGACACACACACTAATGCACACACAGGAACACACACACTAATGCACACACAGGAACACACACACTAACACACTCAGGGACACACACACTAATGCACACACAGGAACACACACACTAACACACTCAGGGACACACACGCTAACGCACACACAGGGACACACATACTAATGCACACACAGGGACACAAAGGGACACACGGGGATACACACACTAACGCACACACAGGAACACACACACTAACGCACACACAGGAACACACACACTAACACACTCAGGGACACACACACTAACGCACACACAGGGACACACACACTAACGCACACACAGGAACACACACACTAACACACTCAGGGACACACACACTAACGCACACACAGGCACACATACTAATGCACACAAAGCGACACAAAGGGACACACGGGGATACACACACTAACGCACACACAGGAACACACACACTAACACACTCAGGGACACACACACTAACACACACACAGGGACACAAGCTCATACAATTAATTGAGTTTGTTTGTTAAGATTTGTGTGTGACAAGGAATGTGCTTATAACTTTACGTTTGTGAAAAATATCTCTGTAGTTTAGCCCAGCCCACCACTTAGGCCTTAATTGGCGATTCTGTTAGCTGGTTCGGTGAATGGCTTTGCTTGTGGATAGTGATATACACTCAGGAAGGACCGAATCCCTGCTGTCTGTCTCTAACACAGCAGCCCTGCTTTTAGGAACACTACCTATAATTATAATAAACTGTAATTAGCATGGCTGTGAGAGCCTTTTCCGTAGATACATTAGTGGCCTCTTCTGCGCTAGGTCACATTGCTGTTCAGGGTTCTGTCTGGAGCGTGGTCAATAATGAAATGATACCTGTTGACAAGGAAGCACACCGCAGGCCAAAAGGGATCATTAGTGAGTTTATAATCATTTTGAAGGATGTTATATAAGGCCACCGTCAATGACAGGGCTGATCGCTCCTTTCCTGTTATTCTACTCAAATTGACACAGTGAAAAACCAAGATAATCTTATTTTTCAGTTTCTCCAGTCTCAATATAAGTCCCTTGTGCAGCCTGAGGCTCAGAGAGATAGTAGTTTGAGACCTCAAAGAGATAGTAGCCAGTTTAGACAGAGGCTCAGTCTGTGAGGTGAGGTGTTGTTCTGTTCTGTTCATCTTGTTTACCGGACACTTCAGGGGATCCAAATGAGATGATATTACTGACAGATTACATTTTAGAATTCACTCTATTCATTGGTTAACCAGAGTAAAGCGATAGCAGCAGCAGCCTCGGTGAAATAACTATGTGGCTTGGGATTCCCAAAGTTAAAAGAAAACCCTAAAACCAAAACCAAAATGTCTCTGAAATTCCCACACACCAAGCAGCACCACAGAGGCAGACATTTGACCAAAACAATGTTTTAAGTGTAGGTTTGCTCCTCTGCCACTACACAAATTGGACAGCAGTATCAGTGATTTATGATTTTTTTAAATGATTTTACCTCACGCGCTCCTCCTCTATTTGGAACCATGTGAATTAATCACCAACATTATCAATGATTTTCATTCATCTTCAAATGTCAATGGTTACATTTGATCACGGCAGGCATGGTATTTTTTAGCTTGTTGCAGATCATAAGCTCGTTTGTTTCTAAACAAATGTACATGATATGTACATTATGGGTAGGTTTCCCACTAAGGTTTGCAATATTTCAATAACCTTGTAGTTGACCTGCCCTGTGGCAACAGTCACGTCTATGGTACAGTATACAGTGTATAGCCGTTTTAAACCCTGTAATCTGCATATATTTACCATTCCTTTACATTCACAGTGGCATGTGTGTGTGTTAGTCACATGATCAGCCCTGCTCATGATACTGAATGTTAACATCTTCCTGAGGCCCCTTGGAGCCCTTCTGTTCCTCTGGTAACAACTCTGTGTGCCCCATGCCAACTACATAGGTGCAAACAGGGGCCATATAAAGGGGATGTTAGTGCAGTATGCACTCTGGGTGCAGGACCTTAAAAGGAACCAGTCAATTTGTCTCTTTATGGAAATAGCTTTTGAAGTAATCTTAACTTCAGTTGAACTTGCTGATAGCATTATGTGATAGTGGCGCTCTTTAGTAGCTTCCTGAATAGAATCGTTCCTTTCTATCAGCACATGTACTCTCACACACAAACATGTTGGCATTTATCATAAACACAGTAGACTATAAAGGTATGGGGGTTGTAAATGGGGCTGGCAGAACTCTGTTCCACCTCATAAACTTGATCCTTTACCCACAGCGGTAGCATTATATACTACTTGGCTCTCGGTAAAGCCGCAATTTTACAGTCAAAACACCAGGGAAACGGCTCTGTTCAAATTGCTGCTCAACTCTGCGACAATGAGAGGCTCTTAAAACCAACTCCCTAGGAGAGCCTCACCGCAACAGGGTTTTACAGAATACCTGCAGTAATAGATCTGCATGGGTACCTACCTACCATAGACATGTGGCCTCTCTACAACGCACATCCAGCACTGCTTCCTGTTATGTCTTATTCTGTACCACTTTTCACTTTGGTAACCTTCCTGCATCTCTGCCTGACGAGACTACCCCATCCAGAGCTCAAACAACCCAATCGTTGGATTCTGAAAACAAAATGAAATTGGTTTCTCCTCCACTGCTTCTCCTTCTCCTGTGCTTCAGGTAGTTCAGTGTACCTGCTCTGCTGTGCATGCTGAGCTACTGTGGTGGGCGGGAGAGGTAGTGCCATAGGGTCCACAGTGTGTGTGAGGACATGAAGGAGTGAGGGCGAGGGAGAGGAGAAGAGGGGGACAGAACAAAACAACAGCAGGCCTGGCTGTGTCCTGTGGTTGAAGGAGAGAGGGAGGGAGAGGTAGAAGAGAGGAGAGGAAAGGAGAGGAACAGAACAACAGCAGGCCTGTGCCCTGTGGGTGCTGCCGCCTGTCGCTTCCCCTCTAATCTCCTCTTCACGGGGCCTGTCCCATCTTCTCAGCTACTGCCCATTGTGGGGGGTGATGTGTAAGTGAGAACATTACCCCACTCACAGATCAGCCCTCCTAACCACTGGGCCTGTGTGTTTGTGTGTGTCTGTGTGTGTGTGTGTGTGTGTCTACAGAGGAACACAGCGGCTCTGTGTGTCTCTTGTGTTATGTGGTTAGGTCTACCATGAGGAATTGATTGGGCTCTGCGACTCACAGAATAGCTCAGTGACTTGACTGGCTTTCATCTCCGCGCCTCTGGATGCCAGCTTTGATGGTAGTCATTATTTAGATGCGTTAGACGTGTTCCATCTGTGATGAGAAAGTCCGAAATCAACGTCCGAAACGGCTCAGGTTTTGTGAAGATATGTCCCCCTTTTTTTTTTTTTTACTGCAATCCATTATGTTAGCACATGCTAGAACGTAATCATCATGGACAGCACATTGTTGCGTTGTATCCGCAGGTTAGTGATTCAGATAGATCAATCCTGACTTTGTGAGAGCGGATGGATACAGTCGTTCAATCATGGTAGATGATGATTGCTCGGATTGGCTGTTCACTGCCAATTGCGTCTTGAAGCCATCAGTCAGCCACTTCCCTGTAAATTACTGGGTCCAATTCTTTTTGGATGTTTGTTGAATGAATAAAAAAATCTGAGTGTGTGTGTGTGTGTGTTCATGCTGAGGAAAAACACTGTATTTCCACCCTGGCTTTCTGCTGTGTCACGTTGTACTTGGTTGCAAACAGGGTAATGAAGGATCAATAGAGATGGTGTTTCATCAGAGGAAGAGCAGAGAGAGACGAAGAACGCCATTTTGGCTCAGATAGCAAGGGGTATTATTTAGGGATTGATTCCTGGTGTTTTGGTCCAACTTGGCAAACCCATCATTTTAATCAAACGCTTCCTGTCCTCCACCTCCACTTTGGGCGGTGAAAGGCGTGTGGTACTGTATAGGTCCTGGGATGACAGAGTGTCGTGGAAATGCAGTACTGAGAGAGACTTGGTCATTTCCTCAAACAATCATCTTTATTTAATATCGATTCATTATTGCGATAATGAGACCGTCAGCCCACCAGTCTTGACTGACTGTTAGGTTGAGAGTCTAGCCTTTACAGACGATGGACAGTTTTAAATAGCTGATGCCAAGATTGCTTAGTCAGTCACTTCTAACCTTCCCATAAGCCATCTGGTTATCTACACAGGATGGTCTTTTACTTAGTTTCCCAGACGCCAGGATGAACTCTTCCAGGCTCTCTCTATCTCGAGTCACACACACCACATCTTGTCTATAGAATGCTAGCTTTTAGGTTTTTATCACCAACACAAATCACTTGTCAGCTTCAAGCTATCTCTAGTAGAACCCATTTCCTCAACACCCAGACTAGCTGCAGGGTGCTAGAGTGGAGACCATAAAACACAGCATTAGCAGGTCAGAAATATCTTACTGTTCGTTAAGCAAATAATTGTTCCATAGCCAACAAATAAGGTGAATACATAATTTTTCCCTCACAAGAGAGAAAGACAGAGTAGCACTCCACCACGACGTCAATGCAGTTTCCTTTAAGCCTATAAACAGACGCTACCGTTCAAAAGTTTGGGGTCACTTAGAAATATCCTTGTTTTTGAAAGAAAAGCACATTTTCTCTCCATTAAAATGACATCAAATTGATCATAAATACGTTGTAGAAATTGTTATTGTTGTAGATGACTATTGTAGCTGGAAACGGCTGAATTGTTTAATGGAATATCTACATAGGCGTACAGAGGCCCATTATTAGCAACCATCACTCCTGTGTTCCAATGGCACGTTGTGTTAGCTAATCCAAGTTTATCATTTTAAAAGGCTAATTGATCATTAGAAAACCCTTTTGCAATATGTTAACACAGCTGAAAACTGTTGTCCTGATTAAATAACATTTGATTTGTTTTGATTTAAAGAAGCAATAAAACTGGCCTTTAGACTAGATGAGTTTCTGGAGCATCAGCATTTGTGGGTTCGATTACAGGCTCAAAATGGGCAGAAACAAAGACCTTTCTTCTGCAACTCATCAGTCTATTCTTGTTCTGAGAAATGAAGGCTATTCCATGCGAGAAATTGCCAAGAAACTGAAGATCTCATACAACGCTGTGTACTACTCCCTTCACAGAACAGCGCAAACTGGCGCTAACCAGAATAGAAAGAGGAGTGGGAGGCCCCGGTGCACCACTGAGCAAGAGGTCAAGTACATTAGAGTGTCTAGTTTGAGAAACAGATGTCTCGCAAGTCCTCAACTGGCAGCTTCATTAAATAGTAACCGCAAAACACCAGTCTCAACGTCAACATTGAAGAAGCGACTCCGGGATGCTGGCCCACCCACCCACTGGCCAATCAGAATTACCTACCCACTAGCCAGCACAAAAGGCTTTATTACAGACATAAATACTCCTCAGCCCCTACGTCCCCTCAACACTTGAGACATCTGTGGCATTGTGTTGTGTGACAAAACTGCACATTTTACAGTGGCCTTTTACTGTCCCCAGCACAAGGTGCACCTGTGTAATGACCATGCTGTTTAATCGGCTTCTTGATATGCCACGCCTGTCATGTGATTGGATTATCTTGTCAAAGAGAAAAGCTCAGTAAGAAAGATGTGAACAAATTTGTGCAAGAAATTTGAGAGAAATACGTGTTTTGTGCGTATGGAAAACTTGTGGGATCTTTTATTTCAGCTCATGATTCATGGGACCAACACTTTGCACGTTGTGTTTCTATTTTTATTCAGTATAGATTATCCTCACCATTTACTAACTGTACATTCATACACTCTCTCTGTGATCTTGTTTATGGCGAATCAGTTGATTGGACCAGTTACATAGCTGTTTGTTTGTTCTTCCTCCATATGTTTTATTTAATAGGACATTTACATCTAGTCTGCTCTACAAAGTCGTCTGTTGTATGCAGCACAGTTGTATAAAGCACAGAGGCTGTTGGATAATTGAATGGAAAACAGTAGTGGCGTGTTTTGACGAATTCCACCTGTCCTCCCCCACATCAAAGCAAGGCCCTGTTCAAATGAGACATCTCTCAGGTCCAGCTTTTGTTCTGTGGCTGACATGACAGGCTCCTCTACAAGTGCTGGCCACGGAGTAGTTTTGATCTTGGGAAAGAAGAGACAGAGAGATCATGGGAATAATTGCGAGTGCCAATGGACATCCCCTATCTAATGCAATCTGCCTTTCTCCTGGCCTGCAATGATCAAGAAGGACAGACTAGAGCAGTGCTCCCTGTGCTCCCTGTCTGTTGCCTGTGCCGTCTGTGCTGTCTGTAGGCCAGGCCAGCTACATCAGCAGTAATGTCATGCAGCAGGTCAGTGACATGCAGGTGGAGGGGCTGCTGGACACAGATGATGGTGATGATGTTGTGGGATTGATTGTTTGTTCCCGTTGTGATGAGAATTAGATTGTAATGTTAGCATTTTTCACAATGTGGACAACTAAGCCTGGTTTTGTGATGATGGTGCTGATGATGATGCTGCTGCTGATGAGGATGAGGATGATGACGTTGACAATGGCAATAGCATCATCACACTCGTCAGTGCATGATCAGAGAAGATTTTAGACATACAGGATTCTAAAGGAATATTTCTGAATTCTGGAGGTTTTTGTTTAGATCTTCATTTACCTGTACGTGTAAAACGCTCCAAGGAAATATATTATGGCTATCACTTGTTAATGCTGATTGGTAGTTTCCACAATGAAGTATTTTTGCAATTAGACAAAAGCAGACTAACTTCTTAATTTGATCACCAATCGCTTCTCTTGTTGGAGTTGATTCAGCAGGAATTGGTGGACGGAGAGAATGATTTGATATGTGAGTAAACGACAGAGAGAGAGAGAGGAAGAAGAGGGATAAGACGAAATAATGATGAGTGGGGCAGAGAGACTGAGATGCCCAGCCCCCAGGCATTGCCTGACAACCTACTGTTGTCCCCCTGTTTCCATGGCAATGACGACAAGGTACCTAAAGTGGAGGGATATGAGAAGGGGCTGGGGGAGGGGAGAAATAGAGAGAGAGAGAGAGAGAGAGAGAGAGAGAGAGAGAGAGAGAGAGAGAGAGAGAGAGAGAGAGAGAGAGAGAGAGAGAGAGAGAGAGTGTGAGAGAGAGAGAGAGAGAGAGAGATTATATTGTAGTAGAAGGAAGAGGGCTCTTTTAGAGCACCATTGTCTATAGCTTTTCTTTTGTCTTGGACAGTCCCATTCCCCATCACATAGACATGCAGTCTCAGTAAAAAGTAGAAGCCTCCCTGGACAAAGGGTTGAGGGAGCTGTTTAGGGCTGTAGTTTACGTAGACAGCAGCACTAATGTTCTTGCCGTATTCTCAAGAGGCACTAGAGAAGGATGGAGGACAGCGAGAGGAGTTTGAGTGAGAGCACACACCTCTCACCCCCATTCATAAAACATCAGCAGAGGACTTCTGAAGGTCAGCACAGAACTGCTCATGCTGTCATCAGACTAAAGGTTCACTGTGATGGTAGAATTCATCTTCTATGTGCTTATTAACGTTAACCTCCTCAATCTCCTGGTGATGTCATGCTCCATTTTACAGCCTCACTGAATGCTCTCTCAGATCCAGACTCTTGTGTGTGTGAATTTGAGATGGAAACCATGTTTCTTTTTTACGGCCAACATAATGCCCTGTGAAACGGTTAAAAGTGTACCGGAATTTGGGGTTACAAGATGTTTGCTCAAAATTGTGTCATCCGAGCTCATCTCTGAATTGGGATTAAAGTGCTCACTCTGATTGACTAGATAGGAGTGTAAGCTCTCCACATTCATGAGATGAAAGCAACTGCAGCCTCCTCCCTGGCTGTGGGCTCTCCACTGATCACACAGAGGCAGTAGACATCAAGAGTGTCACCCCTTTTAAAGCAGGCCTCGCTTAGACATCCATTTAATTACTAGACTGCTCCATTTAATTAAGGCGGGGCAGTGAGTTTCTCCTGACACATCCAATTCAGCCCTGGATATACATAGGCTCAGCAGCTACTCTCTACAAGATTTACACACACACACACACACGCACGCACGCACGCACACACACACACACACACACACACGCACACACGCACGCACACACACACACACACACACACACACACACACACACACACACACACACACACACATACACATACACATACACACACACACATACACATACGCACGCACGCACACACACATACACAAACGCTGAATGACAGTTGGGCAAGGAAGGGAATGTTTTTACTAAGCTTTTTCCTAGCCAAAGATATATGAGAGGAGAGTGTATTAACTGTTACAGTAGAAGAGGCAGTAAGAGATGCACAAGCTCTTCAACGCCTGTGTGTGGCCAGGAAACTGAATGTTAGATGGAAACTGAATGTTGGATGGAAACTGAATGTTAGATGGAAAGAATATCAGTTTGTGTTGAATATATGCTGAGCTTGTATGATGGTAGATTATGAAAACACAGTATCTACTGCAGGGCTCCGTCCTGTAGGTTCGCTTCAACCCCAATCTAGACCACCTAATTCCAATCTAGCCCACCTGATTCCAATCTAGCCCACCTGATTCCAATCTAGCCCACCTGATTCCAATCTAGCGCACCTAATTCCAATCTAGCCCACCTGATTCCAATCTAGACCACCTGATTCCAGTCTAGCCCACCTGATTCCAATCTAGCCCACCTGGTTCCAATCTAGCGCACCTGGTTCCAATCTAGCGCACCTGATTCCAATCTAGCGCACTTGATTCCAATCTAGCGCACCTGATTCTCATAATTAGCTGGTTGATAAGATGAATCAGGTTGGTTACAACTGGGGTTGGATTGAAAACAACAGGAGGGTAGCTTTTCAGGAACAGGGTTCAAGAGCCCTGATCGACCTTGTATAACCAGGGTTTTGCCTTGTAGGTGAGAGGAAAAACACTTAGCCAGGAAGCCCCAACCAATAGAGCTCAGTGGCTAAACACCATGACTATTGAATATGACAGTCTCAGGAGGAGGTAGGAGGTAGGAGGTAGAGGTAGTAAAGAACATCATACTGGTATATGATCTGATAACCCAGGAGAGTCCTACTGCTACGTCCTTCACCGTGCTGGCATGGCCTCCTTTTCAAGCCGCAGGTTTCTATGGAACAGGAGCCCACTCTAGACCACCTGCTGTCCACCATGCTGCCCAGGGCTGGACCAGTGACCTTGGACTTACCAGGTGACCCAGAAGGCAGTAAGAGTAGTGTGAACAATCAGAGAGAGCAGCACTTTACCTGATGACGTAATCAGCAGAAAAACATGATTTCACAGATGACAAAGACAATAACACAGAGGGCAATCTGTCTTGATGGAACAGAACATCATAACACAGGGGTCAGAGGTCAGGGAGCATCATAATACCAACCTCCACTCGCTCCAGATGGACAGCTCAACCACAGGTGGTGTGAGACTCTCAGTAAGCTTCATACTGGGAGGAGATGGTTCACATGCACCTCACTTTCCCCCTGCGATATGTCATGTCACAAAGCAGTTCCCGAATCACCTTATCACACTCTAATAGGTGTGGAAGCAATACAAAAGACTATTGCCTCATTACATCCTGAATGTGATAGCTGTGTATGGAATCTGTAACAGGGCTGTGATGTGTTTGTGTGTGAGTGTGTGTGTTTGTGTATGTGTGTGTGTCTCTCTCTTTGTCTCTCTGATGAGTTTGGGTGCTTGCATCACATTGGATGGGAGTGAGATTTCGCACACCCCCCACAGCTTTGAGGTTGATGGAAAATCATTATAGATCTTGGCAAGTGGCCGGCGGGTGGTTGCCTAGGAAACCTGGCTGTCTGTCGGTTGGTCCCTTCTTCCCATTGGTCTTGGTGGCCTGATGTATGTGAAATGCCCAGATTTTAAGACCTTCACTCAGAGTAATGTGTGCTTTGATGGGGGCAGGGGGTCTTGCATGAATGAATGAGATTAAATAAAAGCCTTTCGAAACATAGAATCCATGATGCACGCTGCTCTGTGTGATGTTTACCAGCACTGTGGAGACTTTATTGTAGAAAACAACCATCTTCCACTGGCAGCCAGTGTGTTATTACCATGCAGGTGATTGCAGATGACATGGTTTATCATTGTCGTCTGCCTTGTTTTAGTGGGATTGACTGAGCCCCATCCACAGTGAGTGGCCCCAGTGCTGAATGGGGGCAGGGCATTATGTGAGGCACAGGGAGGGTGGACAGTCGGGGGAGGGGGGAGGTTGATAATGTCCACTCTTATGTTGTTATGCTGTAAACCATAACCACAGCCCCTACAGCATTCCAACAGCCCTCTTCATCCCTACCCCTGCCATCCCCATCCACCGTTCCATCATTACAGCCTCATCAACACCATGCCAATCTCTGTGTGACAGAGAGAGAGCAGTGACCTCTGGGACAGGCCAGTGACTGCAGGGGGCATGCTCCTTGTGATCATCCCTGTTCTCCACTGATGCCTGGGGGTATAGGGTGCTGTAATCACTGCCCCCCTTCTCCACCTCCCACAGTCAGCTCAGGGTCAGTTATCATAACAGTACTAATGGGACAGCCTGGGAGAACACATCATTAATAGTAGTGGGCTCTGGGCTGGGGGATGAGAATAGAGCTTTCACTGCTGTGAGGTCCAGAGTTGTGTCCTGCAATGTAAAGGACATGTGGAGGGTAGGGGTGTGTAGGTGTGTAGGGGTGTGTAGGTGTATAACAGTGTGTAGGTATATACTGTATATATATATATATATAACTGACCCAAATATATACAGTGCCAGTCAAACGTTTAGTCACACCTACTCATTCCAGGGTTTTTCTTTATGTTTCTCTATTTTCAAAACTATGAAATAACACATATGGAATCATGTAGTAACCAAAAAAGATTTTAGATTTTTCAAAGCAGCCACCCTTTGCCTTGTTGACAGCTTTGCACACTTTGGCATTCTCTCAACCAGCTTCATGAGGTAGTCACCTGGAATGCATTTCAATTAACAGGTGTGCCTTGTTAGAAGTTCAATTGTGGAATTTATTTCCTTCTAAATGCGTTTGAGCCAATCATTTGTGTTGTAACAAGGTAGGGGTGGTATACAGAAGATAGCCCTATTTTGTAAAAGACCAAGTCCATGTTATGGCAAGAACAGCTCAAATAAGCAAAGAGAAATGACAGTCCATCACTACTTTAAGACATGAAGCTCAGTCAACAGGGAAAATGTAAATTTCTTCAAGTGCAGTCGCAAAAACCATCAATGGCTATGATGAAACTGTCTCTCTTGAGGATCGCCACAGGAAAAAAAGGAAGCCCCAGAGTTACCTCTGCTGCAGATGATAAGTTCATTAGAGTTACCTGCACCTCAGATTGCAGCCCAAATAAATGCCTCACAGAGTTCAAGTAACAGACACATCTCAACATCAACTGTTCAGTGAATCAGGCCTTCATGGTCGAATTGCTGCAAAGAAACCATTACTAAAGGACACCAATAATAAGAAGAGACTTGCTTGGGCCAAGAAACACAAGCAATGGACATTAGAACGGTAGAAATCTGTCGTTTGGTCTGATGAGTACAAATGTGAGATGTTTGATTCCAACTGCCATGTCTTTGTGAGACGCAGAGTAGGTGAATGGAAGATTTCTGGATGTGTGGTTCCCACCGTGATGCATGGAGGTGGTGGTGTGGGGGTGCTTTGCTTGTGATACTGTTGGTGATTTATTTAGAATTCAAGGCACACTTAACCAGAATGGCTGCCACAGCATTCTGCAGCGATACACCATCCCATCTGGTTTGCACTTAGTGAGACTATTTTGTTTTTTTAACAGGACAATGACCCAACACACCTCCAGGCTGTGTAAGGGCTATTTCACCAAGAAGGAGAGTGATGTTGTGCTGCATCAGGTGACCTGGCATCCACAATCCCCCGACCTCAACCCAATTGAGATGGTTTGGGATGAGTTGGACTGCAGAGTGAAGGAAAAGCAGCCAACAAATGCTCAGCATATGTGGGAACTCCTTCAAGACTGTTGAAAAAGCATTCCTCATTAAGCTGGTTGAGAGAATGCTAAGAGTGTCAAAAGCTAAAGTCTAAAGTCATCAAGGCAAAGGGTGGCTACTTTGAAGAATCTCAAATATATTTTGATTTGTTTAACACTTTTTTGGTTACTACATGATTCCATATATGTTATTTCATAGTTGTGATGTCTTCACTACTATACTACAATGTAGAAAATAGTCAAAATAAAGAAAAACCCTTGAATGAGTAGGTGTGTCCAAACTTTTGACTGGTACTGTATAGGTATATAAAAAAGGAACTCATTCCCGACTTTCAACTTACTCTTGAAAGTTTTGATAGTAGAGCGCACAAGGCTTCTCTCAATGCTGTAGAATGTAGAGAAAAATGGGCAGTTCAAGAGGGTGATACGAAGTTGATGTCAAAACGTTGTTTTCTTTGCCTTATGTCATTATAAATTACATAGAATAAATCATTAGATTGTTTTCTACAATATTCTAACCTTAATATACGTGTACTTGACAGTGTTGATAAAAATAAGAATGTTAGTGACTGTTGCTAGTTTAGACTGCGCTGCTCTTGGATGTATCTCTTCCATATTTGGCGTTGTGAGGTGGTAAAACTCTGAGGCGTTTCCGCTGGTTGGACCAATCAAAATCAACTTGATACCGTCGTCATTTTCACCTCCAGATCCTTGGCTTTCATTGCCTACAACCGCGATGAATCTACGTCGAGAAAGCTGTTTCTATGGCTATCTAAAGGGAAAGACTCATTGAAAACAGGAACAGGTTGTCTTCGGATAGAGTAGATATTGAAATGGAGTATTTTAGCTTTGTAAATTAATATATATTTAGTCCCTATTTAGTTTTGTATTCAGCGAATTTCATTTACAAAACAAATTGCTCACAAACCTGCAGCCACTAGTTAGCTTGTCAGTTGATGTTGATGTTCAAAAATGTTGATGTTGATGTTTCAAAACAGAACCAAACACGTCTCAATAGACAAAGATTATGATGCTGAAGAAGAAAAAGCTAACGCTCCATATCTTGTCAGTTGATGTTCGAAAGTTCTATTGAGCAGTGACCACTTTTTGATCATGCCTGTGATGACATTCCATTCACTCTAAACATACTACATTCTGAGAGTAAATCGTTGATGACCTTTTAAGCATATATTGTAGAGACATATGGTTTGGACTATTGTTTTCCTGACTGAATTTTCATTAAACCTTGATTGAATTAATCATTTTCTGTTTGAACAGCCGACAAGGTGAAATTTCTAAATTGAGTAGTGCATCATCAGTTTTCCTCTTGTCCTGTCAGTCATTTCATACCTTACAGAGCTATTTATGACTTGTCAGAAATGTCCAGATCAACTAGCCTATGTCAGTTAACGTTGTTTATCTAGGTTTTTTAGCCCATAGATTTTGTTGTAATGTTTGAGTCACACGAATACACATTAGACATGGCAAAATGTATAGAATTGCAAGAAAATTAGCTTTAAACCTGCTAAATGTTCTCTCCACCAACAAGAGGGGTGTGAACAGTTTGTCATGATCAGTGCTTGTGCCCATAGAAATCGACGTGGCTTGCAAGCATGTAGTGTGGATGTTCCCCAATGCTGTAAGGGGTGCCTGAGTAAAAAAGTTTGGGAACCCCAGTATTAAAGCTTCATTTCCAATAGCTTTGCCTTTGTCTTGGACAGTCCCATTCCCCATCACATAGACATGCAGTCTCAGTAAAAAGTAGAAGCCTCCCTGGACAAAGGGTTGAGGGAGCTGTTCAGGGCTGAAGTTTACGTAGACAGCAGCACTAATGTTCTTGCCGTATTCTCAAGAGGCACTAGAGAAGGATGGAGGACAGCGAGAGGAGTTCGAGTGAGAGCACACACCTCTCACCCCCATTCATAAAACATCAGCAGGGAAGGACTTCTGAAGGTCAGAACAGAACTGCTCATGCTGTCATCAGACTAAAGGTTCACTGTGATGGTAGAATTCATCTTCTATGTGCTTATTAACGTTAACCTCCTCAATCTCCTGGTGATGTCATGCTCCATTTTACAGCCTCACTGAATGCTCTCTCAGATCCAGACTCTTGTGTGTGTGAATTTGAGATGGAAACCATGTTTCTTTTTTACGGCCAACATAATGCCCTGTGAAACGGTTAAAAGTGTACCGAATTTGTGTCATCTGAGCTCATCTCTGAATTGGGATTAAAGTGCTCATTCTGGTCAATTTAGATTGGGGTGTAAGCTCTCTATATCCATGAGATCAAAGCAACTCCAGCCTGGATTTTCCGCAGCCAGGTATAGGAGTGTGTAGGAGTAGGAGTGTGTGTGTGTAGGTGTGTAAGAGTGTGTACAGGCTGCAGCATACATAAACGCTCCGGACTGGAATGTGGCCGGGGGGGATCAGTCAGACAGGAGAGAGGGCTTTGGGGTCAATGACATTCTGACCGAGGGATCTAGGAGGGCTTATTGGGTTTTGTTTTCCGAAAAGCATTGTTTGACTTTTCTGTTCAGTTGGTGGACGGCAAATAAAATACATGGTTGTGATATCAGATACTTGTGTTGTGGAAGGCTTATGATTGATCACAATGTGTACTGTTCAGGACGGCAGGGTTGTTATGCTGTGTGTGTGTGTGTGTGTGTGTGTGTGTGTGTGTGTGTGTGTGTGTGTGTGTGTGTGTGTGTGTGTGTGTGTGTGTGTGTGTGTGTGTGTGTGTGTGTGTGTGTGTGCGGGTGGGTGGGTGGGTGTGTGCGTGTGTGCGTGCGGGTGGGTGGGTGTGTGCGTGTGTTCGTCCGTGTGTGCGTGGCTGTCAGAGTGCAGTACATTCTTTCATGTCTCTGTGTGGCACAACCTGTGATGAGTTGCTTAGAAAGTTTAGACCCCTCTTTCATCCCATTTCAGTAGCGATTTTGTTTCGGTGTGCATATGTATGTGTTCTACACGCCAGAGTTGTTGGCTCAGTTGATAGTCATGAGTGTAACCAGTGTGTCTGTTGATGGCTATATGTAAATGCTGTGCTTTGTTTTGTGTGGTTAAAGGTGGTTGTCGTATATATCTCTGGAAGGTAAGCTATACCCTGTAGGGACCATGTCGTGCAGCCAGATGTGGGAGAGAGAGAAGAGAGAGGCTATTCTCTCCTGATGATGGGCAACACTAAACAACAGGAGTCTGATTGGAAGCCATCTCAATAAAGAAGCCTTTCATGGTAGGATGCAGGAATCGATGGCCCTGATACTGTGTAGCTATTGAGAGCAGATGTGGGTATTTCATGGATCATTTGCTCCTTTCAGAGAATACATTGGTTTGTGTTGATAACAGTCAGTTGACAATGAGATTAATTGATTAGCTAATTTGGGTGTCCCGTTTTGAACACAAAGTGTGTGTATAAATTGCAGCAGGGCAGAAGTAAAAGAAGGGGAGCTTTTCCAAACTGGTGAGTTGAGCTGAATAGGTGGCCAGGCCTCAGTGACTACCGTGGTAAAGTGTCTTAATCCTTTTCCCAGTGCAGCAGAGAGAGAGAAATCCCTGCGTGATTGACACAAAGCTATCACAGGCAGCCCTCTCCATATCATCTCTCAGACAGAGACTACCATAGCTACAGCCTCTGCTCCAGCCAGCCTCAGCCCAGGGTTTAGCAGCTCCACTAGCCCCTAAAGCCTACCTGACTATCCTTCTCCAGGGGACCAGAGTTGTTTCACTCTCAGACATCTAACTTCCTGAAGTTTCCCCTTATGACCAGCTGTCAGAGTAGAGACAAGGCTGAGTGGATTCTCTACTCTACCACTGATATCTCACCAGTTAAGAGTGTTAGCTAATGAATGTTCCCTTCGTCCCCTGGAAGAGGGCTGGTGCAGGGCTTAACGCAGCCAGCCTATCCTTCCTCTCCTCCACCATCTGAGATGTAAGATTGAAACTTGGAGATAAGAGGGAGGAGTCCCCTGGGTGTCATGACAACTAAACTCTATGGAAAGAAAAGTGAAACTTAACTGTGTTGCCGCGGTAATAGCCATCCATTCATGTGCTCCCTGGTTCTTTATGTAGTATCAGAGGTTGATGGGGGCTGTTTGGAGATCAGGTGTGTGAGACGGTTACAGTGTTGCTCTGGACCAGAGGTGTCTGTGCTAAAGACAGGAGCAGAAGAGGGGAGCTGATCTCTGTGTGTCTGCTGTCTGGCACAGACCTGGGCTGCTTTTACTGCTGAACAGATTTACTACCAGACTGCATTTACAGGAATACAGCCCTTATCTCCATCTCTCCCACCCTCCTTCCTTCCTTCTCTCTCTCTCTCTCTCTCTCTCTCTCTCTCTCTCTCTCTCTCTCTCTCTCTCTCTCTCTCTCTCTCTCTCTCTCTCCTCTGTTGCAACAGAATGCGTGATCTATAATTCATAAGAGCAAATAGATAGTGAAGCGTTCACATCTCGCTAGACATCTGCCTTTGAAATTATCATCACTCTCCAAGCTTCCGAAATAAACATATTTATGTCACTTGCAGAATATGTTTAATGATGCCATCAAATTATCATTTCAGAATTAAAATGACTGAGTATGTAAAATCATCTTGCCTCGATTTTGTCACTGTTCAAAACAAAGAAATCTTACCGTGTAGGCATAAACATGCATAATTATGTTGGCAGTAGGCATGGTACAGTGATAACATGTGTACATTCTGGCAGACGATAGGTATTGGCTCCTGCACGCTGTATATACAACTCCATGTTCATTTCAGGTGTTCTACTTTCTCCTCGTTGCTAATCTGCAGTCAGGAAGTCACTCAGCACTTTTTGATTGGACAAGATAAACGATCCTCCTGATCTGAAACAGTAATGATCTGCCAGTCTCACTGATCTTCAGCCCTCATCTAAAATGGGTCAAATATGAATAACACTGTGCAAATGTAACATCTCCCTAAGGTTCTTCCTGTACATCCATTGGGGCTCTGTAAGATAGTAGGCTAGATCCCAGGCAGTTTTATCAACGTGCGCACAGCCCTCGGTAGTCTGACGGAATTAGGAGCAAAATGGTGGTATTTATGTACAGGTGCAGAAAGTGAGCTGGAACTAAGGAATATGGAAAATGGCCATTCCATAATACACGTCACAAATACTAGGACATCATATCACATACACTTTCCAAAGAATACCGATATTAGGAAAATACCCTTCTACATAGAAAACCCAAATGATAGAATATGCAGATGTGACCCAAGCTCACTCTCCAAAGCAGTTCAGGCCAGCAATACAAAGTAACTTTCAACTCTAATAATAAACCATGTCAAATGTTTTACCCGCGTGTGATTTTTATGTAACGACTGCGATGTATGTTCGAAGGGTTTTAGCAACAGAAAAATGTCTGAAACAGTTAGCGACATAAACAAACGGCATTTGCAGTCTGTGTTGGCCGTGAAACGAGTGGCCGGCATTGGAGTAGGCGCTCTCCAATGCGCAACGTCACTCAACGTCTGCTTCAGTGTGTTTTCAGTCATTCTTCTCTTTTTGAGTATCAGCCAAAGACTTAAAACAAGTTCAGATGGCTACAACAATGGAGGGGATTGGTTTGCCCTTGGTAGTGAAAGGCTGCCTCTAGGTCTGATGTCTTTCCAGCTGAACTTAGGGATTCAGAGAGAGGCTAGCGTGTAAGAGAGAGGGGATGGAGAGAGGAGAGAGAGAGAGAGAGAGAGAGAGAGAGAGAGAGAGAGAGAGAGAGAGAGAGAGAGAGAGAGAAGCTAGGTGGGTGGGGGAGTCTTGTTGGTTAATGTTGGGTGAAGGAGAGAGAATGTAGAGAAACAGAATGCTGGAGGCTAATAGAACACCAGATATGAAGTTTCAAAAATGTACTGTGATACTGTGATGTGTCAACTCACACCAAGGAGATATGATCACAATCCAAGATCACACCTCAGTGAACCTATACGGCACCCATGTCTGTCTTTCCCCTTTCTCTCACATGCGGGGACTGTTCACGTCCATGTTGGTTATCCTAACTGTTGTACTGTGTTCTCTTCCCTTCCACTGACCTACAGTGTTGTTCTCTTTCAGGTGCTGCTGTCTGGACTGATAGGAGTGGTGTCATGGAAGAGGCCTCTCTCTCTGGTGGTGAGTGATGGTCTAACTCTAACTTCCTGATCTGACCTAACCTTCTCAGGGTGTCACCCTGACCTTAGTATTCTTTGTTTTCTTTATTATTTTGGTTAGGTCAGGGTGTGACATGGGTGATATATGTGTTTTTGTACTGTCTAGGGGTTTTGTATGTTTATGTGGTTGTTTACTATCTAGGTGTTTTGTATGTCTATGGTTGCCTAGATTGGTTCTCAATCAGAGGCAGCTGTTTATCGTTGTCTCTGATTGGGAACCATATTTAGGCAGCCATATTCCTTGGGTATTTCGTGGGTTATTGTCTATGTATTATTTGCTTGTGTCTGCACTCATATTATATAGCGTCACGGTCGGGTTATTGTTTTGTAAGTTTGTTTAGTGTTTCTTCGTCTTCATTAAAGAAGTATGTATTCATCTTACGCTGGGCCTTGGTCTCCTCCATACATCGAATGTGACACAGGGTCGGATATTTGCCTCTCGAAGCCCTCTCCAGGGCAACTGGTTTTCAGTGGTGTAAAAATACTTTAAAGTACTACTTAAGTAGTTTTTTTGGGTATCTGTACTTTACTTCACTATTTATATTTTTGTCGACTTTTACTTTTACTCCACTACATTCCTACATTTTCCCTGACACCCGAAAGTACTCGTTACATTATGAATGCTTAGCAGGACAGTAAAATGGTCTAATTCACACACTTAAAGAGAAAGTCCCTGGTCATCCCTACTGTATCTGATCTGGTGGACTCACTAAACACAAATGCTTTGTTTGTTAATTATATCTGAGTGGTGGAGTGTGCCCCTGCCAACTGTAAATTTAAAAAATGAGAAAATCGTGCTGTCTGGTTTGCTTAATATAAGGAGTTTGAAATTATTTATACTTTTACTTTTTATACTGAAGTATATTTTAGCAATTACATTTACTTTTGATATTAACTATATTTAAGACCAAATACTTTAAAAAAAACTTTTACTCAAGTAGGATTTTACTGGGTGACTTTCACTTTAGTCATTTTCAAAAAAAAAATGTTTCACCTTTATTTAACCAGGTAGGCTAGTTGAGAACAAGTTCTCATTTGCAACTGCGACCTGGCCAAGATAAAGCATAGCAGTGTGAACAGACAACACAGAGTTACACATGGAGTAAACAATTAACAAGTCAATAACACAGTAGAAAAAAAAGAGAGTCTATATACATTGTGTGCAAAAGGCATGAGGAGGTAGGCGAATAATTACAATTTTGCAGATTAACACTGGAGTGATAAATGATCAGATGGTCATGTACAGGTAGAGATATTGGTGTGCAGAAGAGCAGAAAAATAAATAAATAAAAACAGTATAGGGATGAGGTAGGTAAAAATGGGTGGGCTATTTACCGATAGACTATGTACAGCTGTAGCGATCGGTTAGCTGCTCAGATAGCAGATGGTTGAAGTTGGTGAGGGAGATAAAAGTCTCCAACTTGAGCGATTTTTGCAATTCGTTCCAGTCACAGGCAGCAGAGAACTGGAACGAAAGGTGGCCAAATGAGGTGTTGGCTTTAGGGATGATGATACACCTGCTGGAGCGCGTGCTACGGGTGGGTGTTGCCATCGTGAATATTAAGTAATATTTACTTTTACTCAAGTATGACAATTGGGTACTTTTTCCACCACTACTGGTTTTGGCACCCAGGGTAACAGCATGCGAGGGTGTTGTCTGTGTGACCCTCTACTGTGAGAAGGCCTGGATTTGTGCTAGCTGGGATAAAATACTGTTAAAATAGATCACAACTCCAATGCCTTTGAGAAAGGATACTCTCATCTCAACCACTGACCTGGAAATGGTCAGACTACACTGAACGTTTCTCTCGCTTTTAGTTCTGTAATAGGGACAATCTTTCCACTGTGTCGTCAGTACAGTCGCCCACAGTGTCAGGAATCAAAATGGGCTGGAATGGTTCAGCAGCACAGAAATGACAGGTATGTTTGTCCTGCAGGCATCTTTACAATGAGTTTTTCTTCCTCCTAAGTAGTTGTTTTTCTCTGCGCGTAATGCCAGAGGGTTGTATCATAAACACTACACTGTCTTCAGAAACAGCTATGTTGTAGGTCCTTATAGCAATGATCAAAGGGCCAGTGTCACTCCTACTCAGTCCTCACTATCATCACCATTCTCCTCAGGACATCAGAGAGCAGAGAACGTCTCCCTCTCTCCGTCATGCTCCTCATGTGTATAATTCTCTAATTTGACATTTTTGCCATGTTAGACACAATCATCATACAATGTTTTCTCAGAGTTGCTCAGCTGTGTAATGGATTTCTCTTTCCAGAAGGCTTATGACAGAAATCACTATCAGAGTCTCTGAGATGAGCCTGAGAGGGGGATCTAATAGCCTGTCATGTTAGACTACAGTCAAACCCGTGTTCAGAGCCTCTGCTCATTGTGGATTTACAGTAGCTCCAAGTCTGGTGGGCAGCCTGTGAATGGGATGTAAAATGTATGCATTCAGTGTGCAATGTGCTGCCAAGCATTGATTTCATACACAATAGCAGCATGGCTTGAGAAAGCTTCCTGAATTTCTGATGTGTCTCTTTCCTTGGTCTGAGTGTGGACGTGTAGGGATCCATTCAGTCAGTGGGCTGTATGTTGGTGGTAGTGGTGCCTGCAGTGTGCTTTAACAAGTCTTAGTGATGTGGTGCCTGCAGTGTGCTTTAAATAGTCTTAGTGATGTGGTGTCTGCAGTGTGCTGTAATTAGTGTTAGTGGTATGTGGTGTCTGCAGTGTGCTGTAATTAGTGTTGGTGGTGTGTGGTGCCTGCAGTGTGCTTTAAATAGTCTTAGTGGTATGTGGTGTCTGCAGTGCGTTGTAATTAGAGTTAGTGGTGTGGTGTCTGCAGTGCGTTGTAATTAGAGTTAGTGGTGTGGTGTCTGCAGTGTTCTGTAATTAGTGTTACTGATGTGGTGTCTGCAGTGTGCTTTAATTAGTGATAGTGGTGTGTGCAGTGTGCTGTAATTAGTGGTGTGGTGTCTGCAGTGTGCTGTAATTAGTGATGTGGTGCCTGCAGTGTGCTGTAATTAGTGGTGTGGTGTGTGGTGTCTGCAGTGTGCTGTAATTAGTGGTGTGTTGCCTGCAGTGTGTTGTAATTAGTGATAGTGGTGTGTGCAGTGTGCTGTAATTAGTGGTGTGGTTTGTGGTGTCTGCAGTGTGCTGTAATTAGTGGTGTGGTGTGTGGTGTCTGCAGTGTGCTGTAATTAGTGGTGTGGTGTGTGGTGTCTGCAGTGTGCTGTAATTAGTGTTAGCGGTGTGTGGTGTCTGTAGTGTGCTGTAATTAGTGGTGTGGTGTGTGGTGTCTGCAGTGTGCTGTAATTAGTGGTGTGTTGCCTGCAGTGTGCTGTAATTAGTGATAGTGGTGTGTGGTGCCTGCAGTGTGCTTTAAATAGTCTTAGTGGTATGTGGTGTCTGCAGTGCGTTGTAATTAGAGTTCGTGGTGTGGTGTCTGCAGTGCGTTGTAATTAGAGTTAGTGGTGTGGTGTCTGCAGTGTGCTGTAATTAGTGTTAGTGATGTGGTGTCTGCAGTGTGCTTTAATTAGTGATAGTGGTGTGTGCAGTGTGCTGTAATTAGTGGTGTGGTGTGTGGTGTCTGCAGTGTGCTGTAATTAGTGATGTGGTGCCTGCAGTGTGCTGTAATTAGTGGTGTGGTGTGTGGTGTCTGCAGTGTGGTGTAATTAGTGGTGTGTTGCCTGCAGTGTGCTGTAATTAGTGATAGTGGTGTGTGCAGTGTGCTGTAATTAGTGGTGTGGTGTGTGGTGTCTGCAGTGTGCTGTAATTAGTGGTGTGGTGTGTGGTGTCTGCAGTGTGCTGTAATTAGTGTTAGCGGTGTGTGGTGTCTGTAGTGTGCTGTAATTAGTGGTGTGGTGTGTGGTGTCTGCAGTGTGCTGTAATTAGTGGTGTGTTGCCTGCAGTGTGCTGTAATTAGTGATAGTGGTGTGTGGTGCCTGCAGTGTGCTTTAAATAGTCTTAGTGGTATGTGGTGTTTGCAGTGTGCTTTAATTAGTGATAGTGGTGTGTGCAGTGTGCTGTAATTAGAGTTAGTGGTGTGGTGTCTGCAGTGTGCTGTAATTAGTGTTAGTGATGTGGTGTCTGCAGTGTGCTTTAATTAGTGATAGTGGTGTGTGCAGTGTGCTGTAATTAGTGGTGTGGTGTGTGGTGTCTGCAGTGTGCTGTAATTAGTGGTGTGGTGCCTGCAGTGTGCTGTAATTAGTGGTGTGGTGTGTGGTGTCTGCAGTGTGCTGTAATTAGTGGTGTGTTGCCTGCAGTGTGCTGTAATTAGTGATAGTGGTGTGTGCAGTGTGCTGTAATTAGTGGTGTGGTGTCTGCAGTGTGCTGTAATTAGTGGTGTGGTGTGTGGTGTCTGCAGTGTGCTGTAATTAGTGGTGTGGTGTGTGGTGTCTGCAGTGTGCTGTAATTAGTGTTAGCGGTGTGTGGTGTCTGTAGTGTGCTGTAATTAGTGGTGTGGTGTGTGGTGTCTGCAGTGTGCTGTAATTAGTGGTGTGGTGTGTGGTGTCTGCAGTGTGCTGTAATCAGTGGTGTGGTGTGTGTTGTCTGCAGTGTGCTGTAATTAGTGGTGTGGTGCCTGCAGTGTGCTGTAATTAGTGGTGTGGTGTCTGCAGTGTGCTGTAATGAGTGGTGTGGTGTCTGCAGTGTGCTGTAATTAGAGTTAGTTGTGTTTGGTGTCTGCAGTGTGCTGTAATTAGTGGTGTGGTGTCTGCAGTGTGCTGTAATTAGTGGTGTGGTGTCTGCAGTGTGCTGTAATTAGTGGTGTGGTGTCTGCAGTGTGCTGTAATGAGTGATAGTGGTGTGGTGTCTGCAGTGTGCTGTAATTAGTGTTAGTGGTGTGGTGTCTGCAGTGTGCTGTAATTAGTATTAGTGGTGTGGTATCTGCAGTGTGCTGTAATTAGTGTTAGTTGTGTGTGGTGTCTGCAGTGTGCTGTCATTAGTATTAGTGGTGTGGTGTCTGCAGTGTGCTGTAATTTGTGATAGTGGTGTGGTGTCTGCAGTGTGCTGTAATTAGTGGTGTGGTTTCTGCAGTGTGCTGTAATTAGAGTTAGTTGTGTGTGGTGTCTGCAGTGTGCTGTAATTAATGGTGTGGTGTCTGCAGTGTGCTGTAATGAGTGGTGTGGTGTCTGCAGTGTGCTGTAATTAGAGTTAGTTGTGTGTGGTGTCTGCAGTGTGATGTAATTAGTGGTGTGGTGTCTGCAGTGTGCTGTAATTAGAGTTAGTTGTGTGTGGTGTCTGTAGTGTGCTGTAATTAGTGTTAGTTGTGTGTGGTGTCTGCAGTGTGCTGTAATTAGATTTAGTTGTGTGTGGTGTCTGTAGTGTGCGGTAATTAGTGTTAGTGGTGTGGTGTCTGCAGTGTGCTGTAATTAGTGATGGTGGTGCGGTGTCTGCCGTGTGTTGTAATTATTGATAGTGGTGTGGTGTCTGCAATGTGCTGTAATTAGTGATAGTGGTGCGGTGTCTGCAGTGTGCTGTAATTAGTGATAGTGGTGTGGTGTCTGCAATGTGCTGTAATTAGTGTTAGTGGTGTGGTGTCTGCAGTGTGCTGTAATTAGTGGTGTAGTGTCTGCAGTGTGCTGTAATTAGTGGTGTAGTGTCTGTAGTGTGCTGTAATTAGTGGTGTGGTGTCTGCAGTGTGTTGTAATTAGTGGTGTGGTGTCTGCAGTGTGCTGTAATTAGAGTTAGTTGTGTGTGGTGTCTGCAGTGTGTTGTAATTAGTGTTAGTGGTGTAGTGTCTGCAGTGTGCTGTAATTAGTGGTGTAGTGTCTGTAGTGTGCTGTAATTAGTGGTGTGGTGTCTGCAGTGTGTTGTAATTAGTGTTGGTGGTGTAGTGTCTGCAGTGTGCTGTAATTAGTGGTGTAGTGTCTGCAGTGTGTTGTAATTAGTGGTGTAGTGTCTGCAGTGTGCTGTAATTAGTGGTGTGGTGTCTGCAGTGTGTTGTAATTAGTGTTGGTGGTGTAGTGTCTGCAGTGTGCTGTAATTAGTGGTGTAGTGTCTGTGGTGTGCTGTAATTAGTGGTGTAGTGTCTGCAGTGTGTTGTAATTAGTGGTGTAGTGTCTGCAGTGTGTTGTAATTAGTGGTTTAGTGTCTGCAGTGTGCTGTCATTAGTGGTGTGGTGTCTGCAGTGTGTTGTAATTAGTGGTGTAGTGTCTGTGGTGTGCTGTAATTAGTGGTGTAGTGTCTGCAGTGTGTTGTAATTAGTGGTGTAGTGTCTGCAGTGTGTTGTAATTAGTGGTGTAGTGTCTGCAGTGTGCTGTCATTAGTGGTGTGGTGTCTGCAGTGTGTTGTAATTAGTGGTGTAGTGTCTGTGGTGTGCTGTAATTAGTGGTGTAGTGTCTGCAGTGTGCTGTAATTAGTGGTGTGGTGTCTGCAGTGTGTTGTAATTAGTGGTGTAGTGTCTGCAGTGTGCTGTAATTAGAGTTAGTTGTGTGTGGTGTCTGCAGTGTGCTGTAATTAGTGGTGTAGTGTCTGCAGTGTGTTGTAATTAGTGGTGTAGTGTCTGCAGTGTGCTGTAATTAGTGGTGTAGTGTCTGTGGTGTGCTGTAATTAGTGGTGTAGTGTCTGCAGTGTGTTGTAATTAGTGGTGTAGTGTCTGCAGTGTGCTGTAATTAGTGGTGTAGTGTCTGCAGTGTGTTGTAATTAGTGGTGTAGTGTCTGCAGTGTGTTGTAATTAGTGGTGTAGTGTCTGCAGTGTGCTGTCATTAGTGGTGTGGTGTCTGCAGTGTGCTGTAATTAGTGTTAGTGGTGTGTGGTGTCTGCAGTGTGCTGTAATTAGTGTTAGTGGTGTGTGGTGTCTGCAGTGTGCTGTAATTTGTGGTGTGGTGTCTGCAGTGTGCTGTAATTAGTGTTAGTGGTGTGTGGTGTCTGCAGTGTGCTGTAATTAGTGGTGTGGTGTCTGCAGTGTGTTGTAATTATTGATAGTGGTGTGGTGCCTGCAGTGTGCTGTAATTAGTGTTAGTGGTGTGTGGTGTCTGCAGTGTGCTGTAATTAGAGTTAGTGATGTGGTGTCTGCAGTGTGCTGTAATTAGTGGTGTGGTGTCTGCAGTGTGCTCTAATTAGAGTTAGTTGTGTGTGGTGTCTGTAGTGTGTTGTAATTAGAGTTAGTGATGTGGTGTCTGCATTGTGCTGTAATTAGTGGTGTGGTGTCTGCAGTGTGCTGTAATTAGTGGTGTGATGCCTGCAGTGTGCTGTAATTAGTGGTGTGGTGCCTGCAGTGTGCTGTAATTAGTGGTGTCTGCAGTGTGCTGTAATTAGTGGTGTGGTGTCTGCAGTGTGCTATAATTAGAGTTAGTTGTGTGTCGTGTCTGCAGTGTGCTGTAATTAGTGTTTGTGATGTGTGGTGTCTGCAGTGTGCTGTAATTAGTGGTGTGGTGCCTGCAGTGTGCTGTTATTAGTGTTTGTGATGTCTGTAGTGTGCTGTAATTAGTGTTTGTGATGTCTGTAGTGTGCTGTAATTAGTGATAGTGGTGTGTGGTGTCTATAATATGCTGTAATTAGTGTTTGCGATGTGTGGTGTCTGTAGTGTGCTGTAATTAGTGTTAGAGGTGTGTGGAAGAGGATATGAAGGATCTAGACTTGTGGTGTATGAATCATGACAGTTCAATTGAGGACAGGCTTAACTGAATGAACAAAAGAGGAAGAATGTAATTTTAATAGTTTAGGTAATGGCATCGTCTTCAAGGATGCCGATGACAGGTAAAGATGGAAGCCTGTACAGACTACAAATATTCCAAAACATAGATCCTTTTTGTCACTAAAGTAATACATTTGACAAGGAAATTAACTTTTTGTCCTGAATACAAATACAAAGCATTTGGGGAAAATCCAACACAACACATCACTGAGTACCTCTCTTCATATTTTCAAGCATGTGGGTGACTGCGTCATGTAATGGGTATGCTTGTCATTAGCAAGGACCAGGGATTTGGGGGGGGGGGGATAAAAATAAACAAAATAGAGCTATAAGCAAAGGCAGAGTCCTAGTGGAAAACTTGGTTCAGTTTGCTTTCCAACAGACACTGGGGGACAAATTCACCTTTCAGCAGGACAATAACCTTAAACACAAGGCCAAATATACACTGGAGTTGCTTACCAAGATGACATTGAATGTTCCTGAGTGGCTTAGTTACAGTTTGACTTAAATCTACTTGAAAGTGTATAGCAAGACTTGATAATGGCTGTCTAGCTAGGATCAACAACCAACTTGACAGATCTTGAATCATTTTTTAAATAGTAATAGGCAAGTATTGTACAATCCAAGTGTGCAAAGCTCATAGAGACTTACCCAAAAAGACTCTGAAAGCTGTAATCGCTGCCAAAAAGGTGAATCTAACATGTATTGACTCAGGGGGTTGAATACTTATCTAATCAAGATATGTTAGTGTTTTATTTTTCCATTAATTTTTTTTTTTTAATTCTTCCACTTTGACATTACAGAGAATGTTGTGTAGATCGTTGAATTTTCTTTACAATTGAATCCATTTTAAATCCACTTTGTAACACAACAAAAAAAGTCAAGAGGTGTGAATACTTTCTGAAGGCACTGTAGCTTGTGGTGGTGGGGAGGTGGATGGTCATCCAGGACTGTTGCTGAAACACAGCAAGTGAGAGAATGCGCAAGTTGACATATAAATACATCCCAACATTAACACCCATTGGTGGAGACAGGGAAGTGATAATTGCAAGTGTGAGCCCATAGGTTAAACAGCAAGGGTGCGGAATGTGCATTATTGTGCCGTGCTTGTAGTCTAAAGGTAAACAGGTGAATGACATTCCGCACATAGGAAGAGGACCCGAACGAGACACTGTGGTTTATGATGATACATTTGTATTCATTCCCTCTATGCCTGTATAATAGGAAGCATGGTGAATTATGTTATGCTGCTTGATGATGTTAAATGAGCATGCAGACTAGCCTTGCTGATTGAACTTTCGTAAACAACATTTCAGTCGAGTAGAGGCTTAACAGGATGAACAACAGGGACAGGATGCAATATGCAATCATATAGCTGGGAACAGCTCGACATCAATAGGCCTGCGTAGACTAGTGGACGGGAGTTCTCATCGCACAACCATGAAAGACACTCTGGTGTTATATGGCGTTCCATACATTCTAATAGAATGAATAGAGTTGAGAGAGCGAGAGAAGAAGAAGCAGCACAATATGTTAAAGGGAAAGAGTAGGCCCGAGGGCTACACACCCCAAACCAAACATAAAGCCAAGACTGCAAACGTGCACTAAACATGACATGTTAAATATGACATAGCCTCATGATGAGTGAAAAAGATTGCAAACCAGGAAGCATTTCATTGAACTGTGAACCCTATACCACGTCAAACCTGTACATATGACAATAACATTTGACTGTGTTGATTTGTGTAGGCACGGTAGCCCCTACAATGAAGGCTATTTGATGACTATGCCTATGCATTGCGTGGAGAAATTAAGAATGAATGGAGTAAAGATTAATATTGTCAGATACACTGAGTGTACAAAACAGTAGGAACATCTTCCTAATGTTGAGTTGCCTACCCTTTCCCCCTTGGAACAGCATCAATTTCTAGAGGCATGGACTCTACAAGGTGTTGTAAACGTTCCACAGGGATGCTGGCCAATGTTGACTCCAATGCTTCCCACAGTTGTGTCAAGTTGGCTGGATGTCCTTTGGGAGGTGGACCATTCTTGATACTGTTGAGTGTTAAAAAAAACAGCAGCGCTGCAGTTCTTGAAAAACTCAAACCGGTGCGCCTGGCCCCTGCTACATACCCTGATCAAAGGCACTTAAATATTTTGTCTAGGCCCATTCAACCTCTCAAGGCGTAGAAATCCTCATTTAACCTGTCTCCTCCTCTTCATCTGACAAGTGACATCAATAAAGGATCATAGCTTTCACCTGGATTCACCTGGTCAGTCTATGTCATGGAAAGTTCCTAATGTTCCTAATGTTTTGGACACTCAGTGTATATCAACATGGAATGACGCTAACCACAACTGACGGTAACCACGCCCTACAGTATAACTAGACAGGCTATTTAGACTCAGCCTCTTTGTCACATCACCTCTATGGTACAGCAGCTAGATCGATCAGCTCTCAATGTACAAGGCATAGGCAGATATAGTCCCATTTCTACTCCTTCATAACAGTGGCAGTGTGGCTGGAATGCTCACCTCTCCCACAATGTTAATATTAATGTGATACCTATCGATGGAACAGCCAACAGGAATGAGGCTAGAGCTGTATTATTCTGTAACAGTAGAGAGGCCTGTAGCTTAAGTGTTGGAGTCAGTCAGTGTGTGATGGTACTCTAGGGAGGGCTGGAGGTAGTGTTAGATATGGCCTTGCCCACTGCCCAGTGGCCTGTCACAGAGGGGCAGGGGAGACAAAGGGGGGAGACAAGGATGCCTCACCCAGTAATGACCCATGACAGGGGATCTGCCAGGTCTGATGAGTCACACACAGAGCCTGTGTTCTCTATGCTCCACTAGCCAGGTCTGTCTAGAGAGGCCGGTGCTGTTGTCCTCTGAATACTAACTCCACCACCTCCACTCTGCAGTACCTAGGAATGAGTACAGACTGTACAGCTCTGTTCCGCTCACACACAGGCTTTAATATGATCACAGGACATGTGGAAGTGTTCGTCAGTAGTAAGCTGTCATTGACGGCGGTAGATGAATGATGAGGACTCTCCATCTCTCCTTATCCCTTCCATGGGGGCAGGTGTTGTGGGGGGCTGTAGGCGCCTGTGGGCTTGGAGAGCTGGGAGGGCTGGGGTTGTGGTGGGCCAGGAGAGTGGATTAATCAGAGTCACATGGGGGGTGGGAGGTAAGGGAGGGCGGCCATATTAATGCACTCTGGGAATGCAACATACATCTCAACAGCAGCACCGCTCTACCCACTGTTCAATCATCTTCCCCTTCATCTCTCTCCCTGTCCACCCAAATATTGGGTGGGGGGAGAGGGATGGGCACACCACCACTGGTAACTTGAAAGGTTTCTGTGAATGATGTGACCAGGAGAAGTGTCACATGATTGAAAGTAAAAAATACCAATGTGACTGACCGGCTCTATTCGGTCTTATGTAGCAAAATATGAGCAAGAAAATGGTATATCATACACTACAGTTGATGAACAATGGGAAAGTAATTCTGCTTTGAAAGTTGATTAACTTGTAACCTCACTTTTGAGAAAATGGCCTTTGAATGTTTTGGTACACCTACTGGAGAGCTCTTTGTCCACACCCATTTAGCATCGTTCACACCCTCTTAAGCTTTACCCATCTCTTTAAAGATACGAATGTGAGGCCTAGGAGTATGGTTGATCCAAGCGTTCTGTCCTAACAACAGCAGTCAAGCACCCAAGCTAACTGGCTAACGTTGGCTAGCTACTCCCAGACACAAATGAGAGAACAGCTCACTCTGACAATTTTACTCGCCCTAGCAGAGCTGGTTAGGCTGTTTTTATGTTATCCAGAGTGTTGGTGACTACAACTGTGCTGCTGGCAACAATTTACACTTTTTTGCCAATGTTTACTGGCACCGGCCATATTCAACGGGTATTGAGCGTTCGTAAATTCGTCAGTTATTCTATGCTCTGGCACTTGGAGTAGATAGACTTAGCTAGTAAATTCGCTCTGGCTATCAACAGTTGTCACAGTACCATAGTGGAGTCTTTCGTTAAGACATGTAGCTAGCTAGCTAAACAATGAACCATAATCCCAACTCATGACGTTACTACTGTCATGTCTTTACTATCATTAAACTGAAGACTTCGTTTTATCAAAGATTCTCTGTAATTAGTTACTCGATTAAACTGAATAATCATGTAACTGTAATTAACTAGGAAGTTGGGGCACCAAGGAAAGTATTCAGATTACAAAGTTATAATTTCCCAATATAACCTTTCAGATATTTTCATATCTGATCAATAGTCTTCTGATTAATTATTTATTTATTTTACATCACGTTAGTCTCATTCCAAACGCTGTAAATTGTTGGTTATCTGCACGAACCCAGTCTTCACTATGAGTCATCCATACATCACTTGTCTTAAATCGTTGATTTATTACTAACTAAGTAATTCACAGAAATGCATAAACAAACAGTAAATATGGTTACATGAAATGATAGGATGTGCCCTAGTGGGCTGAACCGGCATGGCGGCTTGTTAGACAAAGGGGCAATGGGGGGTCGACTAAGAAGTCACTACAGAGTTAATTATAACAATTAAAATGCTGATCCTTTACACACGAACGCTCACTGATTCGGGAACAATTGCAATCAATATATATATTTATGCTCAGTGTGTCGTCTTGATCGCTGGTGAAAAGTCTTTCTTTTGTAGAATTGTCCGTCTCTCTCCCTCTCTCTCTCTGTCTTGGTTAGAGGGGATAGTTCAATGTGACATTCGTTATAGAATGGATGTTTCGGCGTTTGTCGTTCTTCGCGTTCAATGATGCCGAATTCCTAGCTGCAGATTAGTAATCAATATCAAAGACTTGTTCTTATTCTGTCGGTATCGATCGTCTAAGAGTTTAACCACGTGGTATGGTTAAAAGATTCTACAACCTTTAGCCATCTTGTAATTGAGGTAAGCTTGGTCTGACGATAATTTCTCAAAGTTGGGTTTTATTCGAAATGGCAGAAAAGGGTTGTCCCAGGACGTCTGACCCTAACTGGGCTCAGGGGCGGTCCTCTGATTTAGTTCAAATCCAATTGGGAATTGTATTTTTCTTCATTAAACAGTCCACAATCATATTACACCATTATACCCACAGTATCATACTCACTCATTCATCTTATACAACAATTAGATGTAAACCTCATATCTGAGGCTATTATGTAAACAGTGTTATGGTAATGTGGCCACACCGTCTCTCTTGAGCTTCCCAAGTTGTGACAAACGCACCAGTTCATAGCTGGATTCTTCACCGATCTTTTACACTTTCTCTGGAACATGACATTTGTTCATACCTCAAGTTCTGTGAGGTGGAAGGTTTTCCTTTGTCCTCTGTGAAAGTTTACCCTAATCTCTAATACTGTGTGGCCATGAGGCAGGGTCTTCTGAGGAATTTACGACTTCTGACCACAGCAGTCTGGTTGTAGAAGCAGAGAGCGGGGAATGGTGCTCGCTGTACTCAACGAGGGAAATGTCATGACACTACCCTGCATGAATCTGCAGGTAGCTAACCAACCAAGTCCAATGTTAGCTAGCTAACATTAGGCTATAACCAGCAAAGCAAATGGCTCTGAGATACAGAACATTTTACTACACAGATCATACACGGAATGTTAGCTAGCTGACCTAACAACAGCAGTCAAGCACCGAAGCTAACATTGGCTAGGTTGCTAGCTACTTCCAGATACAAACGAGAGAATAGCTCACTCTGACCATTTTACTCACCCTAGGAGAGCTGGTTAGGCTGCTTTTATGTTATCCAGAGCGTTGGTGACTGAAACTGTGCTGCTGACAACAATTTACACTTTTTTGCCAACGTTTACTGACACCGGCCATATTCAACGGATGTTGAGCGTTCGTAAATTCGTCAGTTATTCTGCGCTCTGGTACACTCAGACGAGAGTGCTCTGAAATCGGAGTAGATGGCCAGAGTGAATTTACCAGCTACATCTTTCAACGGTTGTCATGGTGACATCATGAACATTCTATTGAAATGGTTACTTGCATAGTGGAGTCTTTTGATTAGCTAGCTAGCAAATAAGAAACCATAATCCCAACTCATGACATTACTACCCTGCATGAAACTGTAGGTAGCTAACCAACCAGGTTCAATGTTAGCTAGTTAACATTAAGTTATAACTAGCAAAGCAAATGGCTCTGAGATACGAATAATATTACTACACAGATCATACACATAACGTTAGCTAGCGAGCCAGCCAACTAATATTAGCTAGCTAGCAAACAGTATACTTTAACTTGAACTGAAAATGACTTTCTGACAAAATTAGAAATGTGTAATATTTGAAAATGTAGCTAACTGGACTATCTTACCCCTATTACCTACACATATTGACCAGCTCAAATAGACAGAAGCGTGCTACATGGCAGACCAATCCGAACTCTACTCTCGGCATGTCCAGCCCATTCATTATCTCAGCCAATCATGGGTTGCTTTTTTCTGGTTGCTTTTTCTGTGGGTAAACCAACTAAGCTCATAATTGAACAATTTTATTCCTATTTACAGATGGTATACAAGTTTGTTATTAAGGCACATGAAAGTTCACGAACCAACCAGATTCAATGTTAGCTAGCTAACATTAAGTTATAACTAGCCATTTTGATTTAATAAAATGTTTACGTTCAAATGGCTCTCCTGTGAAGTAGTGACACGCGACATATGCCTTGTTTCATGAAACGAGTCACATTTGAGATCTCTTTGCCACTTTTTTTTGTACTGCTTCTTCTGGCTATAAATGAATAGGGAGAGATGAAATGAACAGACCTGAATTCTATTAATCTGAGCCTAAAGTCTTTTAGGAAAGATTGAGCTTTTTCTCTCTGGGTGCTGGCCTATGACTATAACACTAGCATGATCTTTGTGGGATTTAAAGCTAAGTTTATACTCTGTCCAGTAGCTGTTCTAGCTGTTGCCATATGCCAGCGTCATCTCTCCCTCTTTCTTGTAGAAAGTGGCATGTGACTAATATGCCACCCTGGACACTCTCTCTCTCAGCCCTGGCATCTCTGTGCCATCTGTGGGGGGTCTGGCTACTGAACCAAGGAGCCATATGAAGGTCTAAGAGGACTTCAGATTAAATAATTCAACAATGAAAATGAAATGTTTGTTTGCTGTATAAGTAATAATAAATAGCTGTTGTGTATGGCTCTCTCTTGGTGTGTGAGTGGAATAGGGGCGGCCGAGGCCCACTTAAAATGCTGGGCTGAAAACGTTATTAAATTCAACCAAACTGCTTATAAAATATTTAGCTAGCAGTTGGACCAAGCAGTGAGTTGCTGGAAGCAGTGAGTTGCTCACTGAGATTGAGAGCATGTAGAGATGCTTGTAGGCTACTCACAGACTGCATTTAATAAACATGTTTCAATATGAGAGAATATTTTATAGAAACTGTTCAATGCCTTTTTTCATTAATTTATTGTTTATTGAGTCATTTCTTGAGTCTGTTCCCATTACTACATGTTAGGTTAGCTCAGCGTTTCACAAACTTGGTCCTCGGGACCCCAAGGGGTGCACGTTTTGGTTTTTGCCCTAACAATACCCAGCTGATTCAAAGATTGATGATTTGTAGTGCTGTGCAGTGCTAGGGCAAAACCAAAACGTGAACCCCTTTGGGTCCCGAGGACCGAGTTTAGGAAACCCTGGGTCAGCTCCTCTTATCAATACTGATGTGAATCTGACATGTTTTGACTGTTGCTGTGGAGAGATGCAGGCAGTGTTTTGACTGTGATGGCTCTGTTGACTGTGATGGATTATACTGTTACTCTCCAGTGGAAGATAGCAGCTCGTTTTTGACTTATCAGCCCAAACATACAGAGTCTCTGGCTGCTATTCAATATCTCAAGTGGCTGTTGGTTTTGCAAAGGACTGAAAATGTCAAAGCCCTTTCAAACTAGCTAGGCATCAATTGCAGACATTTATTCAAGATATGAGACGAGTCCATTAATTGTTCAATTGCCTGGATGCTTAATGTATGTTGGTTTATTTAATTATTTAACTCGTTAAGGATAAATCTGTGTGTCTCCTGTGTTCGTCCAGTCCTCAAAAGTCACAAGGTGTCACGCCTTCTCCCGTTCCCCCTCTCTGCGGCAGGCGGGCATCAGCACAATATTGGACTCACCTGGACTCCTTCACTTTGTTGATTGCCCCCTCTATATCTGCCTGTTCCTCAGTTTGTTCCCGGTGTCAGCATTAATTTCGTTATGTTTTTCATGTACAGATGCTTTCCTGTCTTGTTTCATGTCTGTCCTCACACAAGGCCTACATTTGTACTGACACTTTAGTGTATAGAGGCATTGACCGGGACGGCTACAATACCCATACTTATTATCAATGATAGCACCTTTTTAGCAGGCTATTTAAAACCTAAAAGCATTCTTCGGCTTTCCCCATAGGAGAACACTTTGAAGAACCCTTTTTAGTTCCAGGTAGAACCCTTTTGGTTCCAGGTAGAACTTTGGATTCCATGTAGGACCCTTTCCACGGAGGGTTCTATATGGAACCCAAAATTATTCTAAGTGGAACCAAAAAGGGTTCTTCCTGGAACCAAACAGTGTTCACCTATTGGGACAGCCAAAGAACCCTTTTGGAATACTTTTTCTCGTGAAGGATGTTAATTTGATCACCCTGTTGCAGGAGAACTTTCCTGCAGTGCAGGAAATGTCAAATGTGCAGTGTATTTGAGGTTTAAAAAGGCTTCTGATGTTTGTAATTTCCATTTTGAGATTTCAGTCTTGATTTTCCCTCACGAAATACTTATGAACCCGCACAAAAATGTCCATGAATTATAATACACATAATAATTCACATTTCCTGTTGCCTCATGACTAATTTCCTGCTGTAGCAAACTGGTTCACATTAAGATCCTACATCTGTAGGGGGGATACTGTACAGAGAAGACCTTAAGAAAACATAGGAGCCCCGGCCTGAAATTACAGAATGGCCTTTTCCATCTGTCGTCTTTAATGTTGCATTCATTAACCTTTCAGGAGACAGAGAGAGCAGAGCTCCATGCGTGTCTCACCTGTGATCTGAGGGGATTCTCCTTGCTCCACTGCTCTGCTCGGCTCACTCCGGGGTTGGAGAGTCATGTCAGGATATTAACACACCCACCACTCATCTCTCCCACAGCCACCTTTACCTTCACCTCCACCCCAATATCCCATTCACCTCACTGGTGCCAGAGCCACAGCTATAGCTACGACCTTTGGTTATGGATACACACACCTGGTTTTCACTCCTACACAAATAGAGGATTGCTTCCTTATGGTACGATAACTCCCCTCTCACCGTAAGGGAAATCACTGATTACATTTATAATTTCAAAATATTGAAAGCCATTTTTGGACTTTTGGCCAAGACTGTCTCAGGACCTGGATGAATATTTAATGGTGCTGAGAGTGTACAGACAGAGGAGTTAACAGTAGTGTGTAGTAGTACAACCACTGTGTGTTAGGCAGCGTGTGGAGTGAGCCGTCCCAGGAGGGGTGTCTCTGTACTGCATGGTGCAGCTCACTCACACAGTTCCAGGGCCTGGGTATACTCTGCTCTACTCTGTTCTGCTGGACTGGGCTCCATCTCTGCATCCCTGTCTCTCTGACTCACCCCCAGCCTGTTGAATATGAGGAAGCAGTCAGTCAGTACATACCCCTTGTCCTCTCTCTGCTCTGTCTTTCGGTCTGCCTGGGGTTTTCCCTGGGCTGTTTACTCAATGGAAACTCCCGTTTAATGTCTCTTTCACTGACATGAATACAGAGGGAGAATGTTTCAAAGTGAGAGAGAGAGAGTTGTTTCTGTAGCAGCATCTGAAAACACCAGCGGCAACCACTTCGTCCCCGGTCGCCAAGGCAACCCAGAGGCATGAAGTCGAGAGTGTTTACAACGCAGATTCTCGCTCCAGCCGGCCATTCCGACATCTCTCGCAACCTCTTATCTGGACAAAACAAGTAGACGACATGGTGAAACAACTACATTATTGAAGTATAGTGCTGTTTATGCAAAGTCAAATTCAGTCTTGGTATGACACTAACCGCAGAGGCTCCTCCAGTCCTAGCCCTACCCGTGTTGACAGGAGGCTTAGAGAAGAGCACAGTGTATGTGGTGTGATTTATTAAGGTGCTGTCTGTAGAGACCTCCTGATAGAGGGTGGGTGTAAATCTCTGAGCCTCAGCTCAGGGCATAGCAGGCCTGCCTCCTCCATCTTCTCCTGTTTAAGGCTGTATGCTGATGTTCCCTTATCAAACCCTGACAGAGCTGGCTGTGTGATCATGGGGGGAGCAGCTGGCCCTTTTAACTGTCTCCCACCTGCCCCACCCTGCCCCTACCATCCTGCACCACACAGCACGCATCACACCCCAGGGCCTTCTATTACCGATCACATCATCTAATAACCATAGCAACAGGACGGCAGCAACATGGAAGTCATTTATAAGAAGTGCTAAGTAATAGCCCACTGTCCCTCACTATTCATACATACTGGTAAGGCCAGTGATGGAGGCTTGAACACCACATCAAAAAGATGTCAATATTATTTTTTACAAAAATAAAATTAAACATGGCCCCCAAATAAGTCATGCTGTGCTTTATTTGACTTTGGAGTGTATGTTCCTTGTTGACCAGGTTTGGGATATTTAATTACTTGATTTATATTGACTTCAAGTGACTAATTCCCATCATTATACTAAAGAGCCAGTGAGTGTGCCCTGGCACTGTTCCCACTGAGTCACAGAGTTGAGGAGGCCAAGGCCCAGGCTGCATAGAGGCCTAAGTACACACATTAATCTGCTAATTATGGTTAAAATTAGCCAATTAGAAGCTTGAGCTTTCAGCTCTGTCACTAATGAGTCAGCGGGGTTGTCTCTCTTTGAGCTGCTGCCCCCCCACCCCCCTCCAGCACCACTCTCAAAACCATGAAGTCATTAAATCATTTAGTTCAAACGGGATGAAAAATCATATGAGGGAACTGTTAGTCTTGAACGTTCCACCAATATGAACACTGAGGTTTTTATTCTGGATTTTTCACCAGTGGATTGATTATATTAGGCCACTCTATTGTGGCTGTGTTGTACAGGGTGGGGTGGTGACACCAGGCTCCAGGCTATAGGAGGGCAATACAGTTACATTACAATACCCCTCCATGTGGCTTAGTAAGGAGGCATCACAGTGGGATGACCTTGTCTGTCTGTCTGTCTGTCTGTCTGTCTGTCTGTCTGTCTGTCTGTCTGTCTGTCTGTCTGTCTGTTTTCAGGCTACAACACGTTGTTCCTTGTGGGCCACTGGAATGTTTTGAAGAGGTTGACTCATACTGATTCATCATAAATCATTTTGATTAACACCAATACACTGATCAACACGTCTGGTGGATCAGACACTTCCTATCTCAGTCTTAGTGGCGTCAGTGTACGTATCCATCCTTATTCCATGAAGTGAGTACAGTAACATATCCATTTTGAAACGGTGCAACAGGCGTGGGTGTCCGGTAATCGACCTCCATCCCTGTGTGTGAAGCAGAAAGCCAGTGATCTGATTTGGCACCAGTGAAGTGTGCTTGGATGAATGCATGCAGGATGCGTCAGGAACAAAGTCTTTATCTTAGTGGGAACAGACTTCTTAACGCTAACAAACAGCAACTCCCTGAGATAATCACCCAGACACCCACACACTGAACCGCTGCCATCTGGGAGCCCAGCACTAAACTGCTCTCAGTTAAACTTCTCATTACATACACACACGCACACACGCATACACACGCGCACACACACACTGAAATGGATACACACCCCTTTATCATGCACCTGCTGTAGTCCTTGTCAAATTTTAATTATGTAAATTTGACAAACGGTCCGCCAGATTGCCGGCTTATTGTTATATTTCTTTATTATGAGTAAATAAATATTTCCTATGCGTGTGTACAGAAAATCAGTTCCAGCCTTTGTGATCAGTCAGCCTGGTGTTATTGTGCTGTGGTTTTGAGAGAAGGCTTAGCCTCTCCTGTGTTACTCCCAGTGAGAGCTCAGACGATAGCCAGCCAGAGAGAGAGCAGATATATACAACGAGGGGAAATCTGCTGACAAATCTTTCCCTCTGGTGGGTTTTGAGGGAGCCCGTGTTGAGAGCCAGGATATTATCCACAACAAAGGACCAGCGGCAGGATCCCACCATTCACACCACTGAAAACAGATTCATCAGTGGATTCTGGATCTGCAGCCGGGAGTTTTATTATTCACCCATCACCATACTGCCTGCCTGGCTTCCTGGACAGAAGTGTCCCATCATCATTCAGCCCTGCAGACCTCCTCACCTCTCCTGTCTGTCTGCCTGCTGCTGTTGTGTCACCTGTCATTGCCCTGGCAGCGTGATGACAGGATGCTTGCTTCTTACTCTGTAGAAGACATGGTTTTCCTCTGAGAAACCTAGGCCTTAAGGTGTCTCTGTACTAGGTTTGATTTGCTCCTCATAATATATGGACCAACTGTTTCGACTGGGAGGCATACGGTAAGCTTTACTGTGGCCCTGCGGCCACACGCGCACATGCACACACACACACGCACACCATTTAGATCCCCACTGTAGTCTGGCTGTTACCAAACAGTGTTATGTGTTGGCATCCATGTCCTGTCGCTGAACCTCCCATTGTGTAGAAAACCTACCTAAGAAAATGACTCCCATTCAAACCGCAAAGCCTCTTCAGGAGTAAATGAAGTTTCGATCAACACATTGACACTGTAGCCCAAACCAAGGAGATTGTTCTGGGAAAAGAAAACTAATTTACTTGCATGTCTACCCTCAATATTTTCAATTCCTTATTAAGTTTAACACCATGTGGGAATTTTCCCGCACCAGCCAATCTCTGTGTGTGAAGAACTGATTTCTTCAGAAATTCTCCTTTAGTAAATATGTTATCCCAACTAGGTAAAATTCATCATTAAAGAATATAATCAAAATGTGATGGAATAGGAGTATTCTCTCCAACACAGTACAAGAGGGATAGACAACTATATTCTCAGCAGTACACTCCTCTTTTAGGCACCCATCAAATTAATTGGAGAGTGAAATGAAACTCCAAGGTCTATGGATCCTCAAGTCAAACGTTTCATCCATCACTTGTCACAGCTAGGTATTACCCATCAATTAGCAGGAGATCCCTACAGTACAGAACCATACATGGTGAACTGTCTGCTCCACATTGGAGGGAGGAGGTATTGGATTAACTGTAGTCCTAAATCCCTGCTCTGTGATAATGATGTGTTGCTGTTTGGTATAAGTCACCTCTCTCTCTCTCTCTCTCTCTCTCTCTCTCTCTCTCTCTCTCTCTCTCTCTCTCTCTATCTCTCTCTCTATGTGTGTGCTTTCTTTATCTTTATGTGTGTGTTCATGTGAGCGTGTGTGTGTGTCTGTCTGTCTGGATGGAGGTGCTGAGCCCGGCGCTGGGAGGTCTAACAGGACAGGACCTGATGGGGATCTGACTAATCTAGCCTGGATGCTACTGATTAGAGGGGCTATAGCTGAGGCTAGCTCAGGGAAGAGGTGGGAAGGGGAGCCTGACAGCTCTGATTGTTGCCAAGCCATTTAAGGCCTCTAATCAGTCGACAGCGAAGTGGTCACTCAGAATACAGTGCAGCACGTCATTCATGATTTGCCTCCATTTTCTATTGTGAAGGGCAGGCAAATTCAGGTGATTCACGCTGGAGTCAACCTCTAGATCGCCCTTGTGATTAGCAACATGTTCTCCTCAGCTGTCTTTGAAATCCTCACGAATAAAGAGGAAAAACACATTTGGCTCTCAGGACACACTGCTATCTTACTAAGGACTGAAATTGTGTTTGGGTAGAACGATTTCACTGCATTCCTTTTCAGTAGGGTACAAAAAAGGACCATTTAAAGCATGTGTAAGTGGAATATATAGATGCTCATGAATTCAAACCACTCATAATGGAGTTTCACTAGCATGGCGTGTCAGTTATTGTTCTCGACTATGACTGATATATGATTAAAGTGAATATCGTGATATTTGACATTAATGATGTATTGTGATGTAGACTGTCCTCTGTTTGAACTTTACAAATACAAACTGTGCAGTTTTATCAATTTGTCTGGAACAATGTGTTGAAAATGAAGTCTGGATGAATTAATTAAGCCTTTTTTTTTTTTGCCACACAAAGATGATTTAATAAGAATGGACTATAATATCGTAAATACAGCACAGTTAGGAATGATCTAGTCATTAACAGGACCAAATGATTAGATCGGATATGGTGACATTTGGAGTAACATATCATAGATATCATATCACATATCATATGTAACATATCATATCATATCTCCCCTATTATTCACAATGGAACATTCTCCCACTTCCTGTTCATATTTGTGCCATTTCAAGATAAAGTCCTGGTTTCAGCAAACACAGGGGGACAGTTTTTGTCAACAACATAGTTGTGTGTTTTGGGAAAACAGAGGTATTTCATGCCAAGTTCACTAGCTCAGGTTGTTTAGTTAAATGAACAAGCCATGCTAGCAGCGTGCAGTAAGGGGGTTCGCTAGGCTACAGGTGTAGGATCGTAATTTCATCACCCTGTTGCAGGAGACATTATTTGAGGTTTAAAAATGCTTCTGAAGTTTGTCATTTTCACTTTGAAATGGCAGACTTGATTTTCACTTTATAAAAATATCAAACCCTACAAATATGCCCATGAATTATAATCCACATAATAATAAAAATGTTCTGTTGCTGCAGGATTATTTTCCTGCTGCAGCAAACTGGATCAAATTAAGATCCTACGTCTGTAGCTGTAATAGTGGCAAGCACAGATCCAACATTTCACACATGACTGGACTGAGGCTGTAGGTTGCTTACTGTCACTGACTGGGCAAGTAGGGATGAATAAACAGTGTATCAGCCTGCCAATAAGGGACTTGGAGAAGAAAGTGTTTTAGAGTTAATTAATTTACTTCAGTAGCCAACTTTTGCAGGGCAACCCTCCAACTCTCTTGTTTAGGGCAGAGCTGAGATGACAATGTTGTGAGGAGTCATGTGCCCAGGGATTCTGCCTCCCCTATTATTGGTTATAAAGGACTGAAGTGTTGGGAGTGGAGTCAGTGGAGTCTTAACTAAAGAAAGACCTGTATTGATTAGACTGGCACCAAATAATGTGCGTCTGTTACTGTATAGAGGGAGACCCAGCCCCAGTTTCAGCCTCTAACCCAGCTGGTCATTACAAAGCTGGCTTGTCTCTGGAGATGGGCTTAGGGGCACAGTGGCAGAATCCAAGATGCCAATCACATGATGAATTGACATCCACAGCACCCGGGGAACAGTGGGTTAACTGCCTTGCTCAGGGGCAGAAAGACCGATTTTTACCTTGTCAGCTCGGGGATTTGATCCAGCAATCTTTCGGTTACTGGCCCAATGCTCTAACCACTAGGCTACCTGCCGCCCCATATGACCTGTCTTGGCTTTCACTTGGTACTGTAGCATAGATATGAATGACATCACATTCAATGCCTTCAGGATGATCGGGCCCATGTTTGTTGTCTTGAATAGACCTTATAATGCTATTGAGCAGTAAGACAGTACAATACAACACACCCCATGAGGATGGGATACTACTACCTGGGAGCAACCAAAGCGATCAGGTTTTGCTGTTGCCCTTTTTCTCTTGGGCCTGCTACTGTACAAATGCAGTCAAATTGATGTCATGCTCGCTTTGACATTTCTCAACATTCATTCTGGCTGTGAATGAATGTTGAGAAATTTTCCTGACCATGTGAGCTGACCAGGACTAGGGGCCTGGAGTTTTTCCTGATTAAGTCATATAGTCACGAAAAAAACTCCTACTCCCTCTTATTTTATGGGTCTGATTTCACATCCTTCTTAGCCTTTCTATCTATCCCCATTACCGTTGCTAAGCCGAGTAAAACGGATTACTATTTAGTCTATCGAGTTGGATGTCAGTTGAACTGTACAGTAGATTCCCTCAGCTCCATGCCCAAAATATTGCTTTCTCACGAGTGCCCCGTGTCAGAGGAGTGAAGTGAGGCCTGTGCAGCCCTTCACTTATGCAGGCTATATTCTGCCTTCGTGCCTCGGCTCCATGAGTCGCTTTGTAGTTATTTATTTTATCCCCAGTTCATTTAAAATAAACCAGGGTGCCTTTAAAGGGTCTGGTTACAGAACATCCATTTAACTTTCACTAATGGCTAATCTAGTGGTTCCATATGAAACCTCCATGTGAAACCTCCATGTGAAACCTCCATGTGAAACCTCCATATGAAAACTCCATGTGAAACCTCCATGTGAAACCTCCATGTGAAACCTCCATGTGAAACCTCCATATGAAAACTCCATGTGAAACCTCCATGTGAAACCTCCATGTGAAACCTCCATGTGAAACCTCCATATGAAAACTCCATGTGAAACCTCCATGTGAAACCTCCATGTGAAACCTCCATGTGAAACCTCCATATGAAACCTCCATGTGAAACCTCCATGTGAAACCTCCATATGAAACCTCCATGTGAAACCTCCATATGAAACCTCCATGTGAAACCTCCATATGAAACCTCCATGTGAAACCTCCATGTGAAACCTCCATGTGAAACCTCCATGTGAAACCTCCATGTGAAACCTCCATGTGAAACCTCCATGTGAAACCTCCATGTGAAACCTCCATGTGAAACCTCCATGTGAAATATGAAACCTCCATGTGAAACCTCCATGTGAAACCTCCATATGAAACCTCCATGTGAAACCTCCATGTGAAACCTCCATGAAACCTCCATGTGAAACCTCCATATGAAACCTCCATGTGAAACCTCCATATGAAACCTCCATGTGAAACCTCCATGTGAAACCTCCATGTGAAACCTCCATGTGAAACCTCCATGTGAAACCTCCATGTGAAACCTCCATGTGAAACCTCCATATGAAACCTCCATGTGAAACCTCCATGTGAAACCTCCATATGAAACCTCCATATGAAACCTCCATGTGAAACCTCCATGTGAAACCTCCATGTGAAACCTCTGCGGAGAAGCATTTGGTTGGCAGATGGCAACTCTCTGGAACACGTGGAGAGGTTCTTTCTTTGTGTTTATATGTGTATGTGTGTATGTGCAAATCCCACACATGCCCTTAGGGTTCCCATATAAATGTGTTTAGTCAAACTAAACTTATTTATAGACAACTGGTTGTATCAACTTGACAGCTACTTGACAACAACTTGTGGCAGTTTGATTCTTGATGGGTATGTGGGAGAATTGGTTGTGGCGGGTGGGTATATCTATCCCCTGCTTCTTGGTGTGGTGTATGTGTTTGGTGTAGTTTGTATGTTTGGTTGGGTATTGGTGTGTGTGTGTGTGTGTGTGTGTGTGTGTGTGTGTGTGTGTGTGTGTGTGTGTGTGTGTGTGTGTGTGTGTGTGTGTGTGTGTGTGTGTGTGTGTGTGTGTGTGTGTGTGTGTGTGTGTGTGTGTGTGTAGGGGGGGTGCAGTTGTGAGCATGATGTGTGTGCCAACTGTAACTGCTACACACTCCTAAACACAGCTTTTCCAGGGTCTAACAAGACAATCTAATTAGAGCCTACTGGATGTGTGTCATAACATTCTATTCTGGTCTTTTAAACACGTTCAGTTGAGAGGAAAATGGTACATCTATCATGTGGGCAATGTATAAGATGCACGGAATAGTTCAAATGAAAGACTCTTTGTTTCCACAAATTGAAGCTGGTTACTGTATTGAGCAGCTATTTCTGGCTGTGTGAGGCATTTGTATTCTGTCAAGATGTATATCATACACACTTCTTTCACACACTGTTCTGTTTACCCACAGAGTCTCTTCCTGATTATCTTCATTGTCTGTATAATGAGAGAGCTCGCCTATTTACCACGAGGGTATGCATTTGCATTCTCCCACGTTGTGCATTAGTACAGTCAGTTGTATTAATTGAAGCTAACAAAGTCAATTGGACACGGCTAGAGGAGCAGTGCATTTCAGGGGAATCATTGAGTGTATTGGAATGGTGTTAATGATGATGCTGCTGTCTGTCATTTCCAGTAATTAGGGCGCTGTGGGCTCTCCAGGTTTTATATAGCCCTGCCTGCATGACTGTCAGGAATAAGACACACACACACACACACACACACACACACACACACACACACACACACACACACACACACACACACACACACACACACACACACACACACACACACACACACACACACACACACACACACACACTGCTTCCCGACTTTCACAGGTCCATATCTGTCTGGAAGTGTGCGTTTTGTCCTCCCTCTCCTCTCCTCTCTCTCCGCATCCTCCTCAGAGTACTGTTATTTTTTGCCTTGACCCAGATGTGTAAACTTTAGCAGGAGATGTAGCTGTGGTGTCGTGGAGAGGGGCCCCAGAGGACTGTCTGTCAGGATGTGCTATAGCAACAGAGTGAGAGTTGGTCCGTCCTGATCAACAGAGCGTCAGGTTGAAGGCACAAGGCTAAGGGGAATTGCTTTACAGAGAGAAGAAGTGGAGAAAATGTATCACAATGTGGCCATGGGAGATATACACTGAGTGTATAAAACAGTAGGAACACCTTCCTAATATTGGGTCGCACCCCTTTTGCCCTCAGAACAGCCTCAATTCGTCAGGGCATGGACTCGAAAGCATTCCAAGGGATGCTGGGCCATGTTGACTACAATGCTTCCCACAGTTGTGTCAAGTTGTCTGGATGTCCTTTGGGTGGTGGACCATTATTGATACACATGGGAAACTGTTGAGTGTGAAAAATCCCATCAGTGTTACAGTTCGTGACAAACTCAAACTGGTGCGCCTGGCACCTACTAACAAACCCAGTTCAATTAGCACTGAAATATTTTGTCTTGCCCATTCACCCTCTGAATGGCACACATACACAATCCATGTCTCAATTGTCTCAAGGCTTAAAAATCCTCCTTTAACCTGTCTCCTCCCCTTCATCTATACTGATTGAAGTGGATTTAACAAGTGACATAAATAAGGGATTATATCTTTCACCTGGATTCACCTGGTCAGTCATGGACTGAGCAGGTGTTCCTAATATTTTGTACACTCAGTGTATACTCCTATTTGGGTCTCTTTTCCTCTTGTCTCGGAAATCTCAGAGCCAATGACACGCTCCGTGCCTCAGTTATGTGTTAACGCACAGCCTCAGATGTCAGTTCACTCTTACTCAGAAACAACAAGGCTTCACAGATCCTGCAAAACCTCCCATTCAGAGTCAACGGGCTCAGGACAGGCTCTGATTCCATTGCGATAAACATGTCCCCACAGATGTGTCATGGGCCAGGAAGAATATTGATGTCCCCCCCAGTGAAGCAGCAGGGTACCAGAGACAGGAGAGAGGGGTTGATGTTGGGAAGGAAGGGGGGAGGCAGTAGAGGTGAGTAATTAGTTTGTGGCTCTGTGATCATTGGCCTGGAACTGACACTGTGGTACTCCTCACCGTTCCCTGACCCCTACAGAGAGCAAGCAGCTGCAGAATGAGCCCACAGGAAGTGACATCATATCACCATCTGAGCAGTCTGCCTGGCTCTCTCAGCCCAGCCCACTGGCCCACAGTTCAACTACCATTTCCAAGGTTGGGGGAGAATAAACCATAAAAGCCCGTATAGACTGATGTAGGTGGTGTTGTCTTTGTTACAGTGTTGCTGGACATGATGCTTTATAAGCTGGGGCTGTGCCCAGTCTGCTTTGATGAGGCCGACAGATGAGACTATAAGTGCCTATTAGTTCAGATTGTGTGTGTGTGTGCGTGTGCCTGTGCGTGAGTGTGTGTGTGTGTGTGTGTGTGTGATCTGCTTCATCCAACAGTTACTCTGCAGCCTCATAGCAGAGGGGAGCAGTCAAAATCCCATACAGTTTGCCTACACTGAAAAAATGAAGGTTCTTAATGGCATCTAGGGTTCTTCATAATTCTAAAAGGTTCTTGAAATGTATGGAAGCCTGCAGATGTGTCCCTTTCATAGCACACAGAAAATTGGCCAGTGTTATCTAGTGTTGATTTTTCAGTGTACAATTTTTTGTATTAATTCAGGAGTTAAATTAACATTTGTAAAGAGTTATATAAACACTCATTGGTGTAAAAGTATCTCAGTGTTTGTGTTAATAACCAGAGATGAACCAAAGCCACGCCCATCATTATCATATTTCCCAGCATTCTCTATTGCAAGTTTGTTTCAATATCTATGTTTTTGCATGTATATTGATAAATTAATCTTATGCTACTCAAATATAAATAACGTACATTTTTCTAAACTATTTCAATCTGTTACTTGGACTTATTGCATCCACTACTGAAATGGTTGTGCCAGGGTTGAAACATTTCTGGGGGGATTCTAGCTGGAATGTGTATGGTTCTTCAAGGAACCATCCCATTTAAGGTTCTTCAGATAACCTAAAATGCTTCCCCTATGGCAGGGGTGTCAAACTCATTCCAAGGAGGGCATAGTGTCTGCTGGTTTTTGGTTTTCCTTTCAATTAAGACCTAGACAACCAGGTGAGGGGAGTTCCTGACTAATCAGTGCCCTTAATTCATCAATCAAGTGCAAGGGAGGAGCAAAAACCAGCAGACACTCGGCCCTGGAATGAGTTTGACAAGTGCCCTATGGCATCACTCTGAAGAACCTATTTTTTAAGAGTACCACCTCCAGCAAGGCTACATTATCAGTCACAGGTTTGAGTAGGTGACACCAGGGGAACGGGCTCTTGCTTTTCAGACACTGACAAACAGCTTTGCACACAGATTCCAGCTCTGTTTGTTTGCTGAGTCAGAGTCCCAGGCAGGAGAGTGGGGTAACTCAGCTGAGACATTTGAAAGGACTGCAGTTTCTGTTTCGCCTGCCTGCTATCCCTGGCCCTCAACCAAACTGCCATCACAGGGCCCCCCCCCCCCTCTCTCTCCCCCTCACCCTTGACTGGATATTACTAATGAACTCTTCTCCCAGTAGAATATGCCACAGCTGACCTCAAAAAACAAAGACATGTGTAAACAATGTGGCTCTTGCTGTTGTTGCAGAGCTCTGAGAGAGAGAGAGAGAGAGAGAGAGAGAGAGAGAGAGAGAGAGAGAGAGAGAGAGAGAGAGAGAGAGAGAGAGAGAGAGAGAGAGAGAGAGAGAGAGAGAGAGAGAGAGAGAGAGAGTTTAAGACAGAATATCCTGTTGCTTCGCTCAGAAAGACTCAAGGACATCTCTGTCTCAATTCAATTCAAAAGGGCTTTATTGACATACCAAACATGTTTACATTACCAAAGGAAGTGGAATAGATAATAAACAACACAAGTGGAATAAACGATCAGAAAACCCTCTCTCTCTCTCTCTCTCTCTCTCTCTCTCTCTCTCTCTCTCTCTCTCTCTCTCTCTCTCTCTCTCTCTCTCCTCCCAGTCTCCCAACCCCCCGCTCTCCTCTACTGTCTCTCTATCTCCCCTCCCTTTCTATCACGTACAGTACACACTCTGTGCATCAAAAACACAGGGACGAGAGAGAGAACAAGAGATGAGGGCACTTGGTGCAGGATAATGTACGGCGCAGTGTTTTCTCCAGCTCTCTCTCTCTCTCTCTCTCTCTCTCTGAGATAGATAAGGCTGATGAATGATGTCCTCCCCTAGAGCCCTCCAGAGCAGAGGCTGTGGATCCATATTCATTAGAATATGAATTAGCCTCCTTATCTGATGGGTTATTGGCGAGGCTGTGATGATCCGTGCTGCCATAGCAATTCTCAGCCATAGAATATTATCCTGCTATTGTTACCCGCCAGTGTTTTGCTCTCCAAAGAGGGGAGCCGATCTGTTCACCAACATTGTCTGACTGTGCCCTTCAGACTGAACCAGAGGTGTCTTTGACTGGAGGAGATGGTATGAACACAAACACAAGTAGTAGCACCAATAGGCCTCTCGCTGCCTTTCTCTGTACTGAAGCAGCAGTTTGAAATAGTCAACCCTTTTCACTGGTGCGTTGGGATCACACCCTATGTCTCGCAAGGACATGACTTCTGTCTCTCCTCTTGAGTTTCTTGCAGTCTCTCTCACTCTCTCGCCCTCTCTCTCTCTCTCTCTCTCTCTCTCTCTCTCTCTCTCTCTCTCTCTCTCTCTCTCTCTCTCTCTCTCTCTCTCTCTCTCCCTCCCTCTCTCTCTCCCTCCCTCCCTCCCTCCCTCCCTCCCTCCCTCCCTCCCTCTCCTGTCACCAGAGGTTTGTACCTGCAGGGAGACGGAGCCATTACAGCCCAAACTCATTACGTCGTCCTCAGCGGTGGCCTGGGCTGGGCCTCCTTGTTTTAGCTGAGGTCAGGAACTGATTAAATGTTGAAAAACGGAGGCTAATCACATGGTGACCCCCCTGGGCTGTGTTGTGGCCCTCATTTAGCTTCAAACAATGGATCTTTCGGGCGGCTCGAACGATGTGCTCCTCCTATGGGCCAGTTACCCTGGGCAGTCAACATAGCAGCTACCACACTACTCTACTACCCTGTCTCCACTGCTGTGTCTCTGTCTGTGGACACATCACCTGGGCTGCTCCTCTCTGGCCCTACGTTCGTTATCTCTCTAATGTTTTCCAGTTAGCTCTGTTCCATTCTATTCTATTCTAAGATTCATTGAACATTTGTGGATATGGATTGATAGAACAAGTGTTGATTAATGCCGCAATTGACCTCTATTCTGCTGTGACCTCTGGTTCACCCCTCCCGACTGTGTGGTAGCAGGGCACGGTGTTACTGTTAGAAGCATACTGTGGGAGGGGAACATATGAGAGGGGTGAAATGTGCAGTCCGATCAGGTGCCATTATAGCTCAATGAGGTCTGATCCTATAGAGGGTGTTTGGCTGATGTATTTCTCCACATACTGTCCTCCCTGAGACCTCTTATCAGGCCTAGCAGATATGCAGACTGGCAGACAGGTCACTCTGAATTCACGCTGCCTCCCTGATGGACGAGGTCGCCGTCTCACGACAGAGAAAGCTTTTTCACTCCCAGTCGACTCCGATACATCTCAGTTACTGGGACCCTCATCAGGGCCCACAGCCTCTCCAGGTAATGAAGGAACGTGTAAGTGATCTTCTATTCACATGGTTGAAACATTTGCCCCTGAGGGATGAGGGTCTGTGGAATCCATTATGCCTGGTTCAGATTGACTCCCAGTCAGTCAGTTCTCCATGGTCAGTCAGCCTGCCTGCCTGTTGATGGTTTGTAACAACACCACCAGGGTTTGTTTGTGTGATCATATTCATGGTGATGGAGTACAAACATGTGCTGTGGTGCACGGCCACCCGGGGTAACTCAATATGGCTGTGGGCATGCATATCTTACAGCCAGGGGAGGGCTGGGAGGTGGAGGGCTGGGAGGTGGAGGGCAGACTGGGAGGGAGGGCTGGGAGGTGGAGGCTAGGAGGTGGAGGGCTGGGAGGTGGAGGGCTGAGGTGGAGGTGGGAGAGGGCTGGGAGGTGGAGGGCTGGGAGGTGGAGAGCTAGGAGGTGGAGGGCTGGGAGGTGGAGGGCTGGGAGGTGGAGAGCTGGGAGGTGGAGGGCTGGGAGGTGGAGGGCTGGGAGGTGGAGGGCTGGGAGGTGGAGGGCTGGGAGGTGGAGGTGGAGGGGAGGTGGAGCTGGGAGTGCTGGGAGGTGGAGGGCTGGGAGGTGGAGAGCTGGGAGGTGGAGGGCTGGGAGGTGGAGGGCTGGGAGGTGGAGAGCTGGGAGGTGGAGGGCTGGGAGGTGGAGGGCTGGGAGGTGGAGAGCTGGGAGGTGGAGAGCTGGGAGGTGGAGAGCTGGGAGGTGGAGAGCTGGGAGGGGAGGCCGGACGGAAAGGGTTGCTCCCTCCCTGTTTTGCCCTGTGATATTGCAACCAGCTGCTGTCGCCCTGGGCTTCCTGCTAACCAGACTGCAATAAATCCATCCTTAACCCTCAGTCTCCACTATTTGTCAAGTCAACAGGGGTGATAGCGCAGAAACGGTGGAAAGAAAATATGAAAAATACACAATGTTTTCTTTGCCTGATTAAAGACTCTGTAGTGCGTGCTGCGAATGTTGCTTTTCTTGCCCTCCGGGGTTATTGTAATACCAACCCACTATACTCCGCTATGTTAGTTGTTCTCCAAACAGACAACCCTAAAGAGGAAAAATGGAGTGTGAAGTTAGTTATGTACAGAGTGAGTTGGGAAATCAAAGTGTGTCTGGCTGAGAGGTGAAGGCACTGCTGGATAGAGTCTAGTAGCCCTGCAGAGACACACAGAATAGATGTGTTGGCAGCAAACACAATCACAAGGCTTGTTAGAGAGAGAGGAAGAACACAACAACATTTCTCCAATCTCTCTCTGGGCTGAGATAATTGAAAATAAATGATGTCTTGTCGTGGCAGTGCTGCAGACTAAATAGTCATTTGTGCTGCAGAGCAGAAGACTCAGAGAGTTGCGCTCCTATACCTCCACCTCGGTCTAACGGCTCCATCCGGCTCCGACAAAATGACCCAGTACCCCCAGCTCCAGTCCCAAGGCTTCCAGTCCCCAGAAGTCCCACCCTAACAGGCCCTGGCATGGGCACGTGTCAACAGGTTGTTATTCTAGAGGTTGACCCCCAGTTAGAGGCCATTGTTTTTACACTGTGTGCCTTTTCTGGTTTATTTACCTTCCCATAAACCCCCTCCCTCAGGTCAAGGGTCAGGGGGAAGGACATCTCAGGCCGTCTGTTGGGGAGCAGGACCCTGTTTAGACTGGGCCTCTCTGCCTGACCCACAGCCTGGCTCTACACTCATACACACAGAGGAACACAAGCAGCTGCCTTTGGGTAGACGAGAGCATCCTCGCTACCACTACTACACATGCATATTTCTCATTTTCCAAGGTTACATCTTTCAAGGGTAATGTTCTTCATTATATAGTTGGTAGCAGCAGTGCCCCTGTGCCTGTATGGCAATCTAGCAACATAGCTAGCTGTTATGACAAAGCTACTTTTTGTTGTTGCGTCAACACTCGTTTTTGAGGACTTCATAGGACCCTGTCTGTGTGCCATTGTGGCTAATGAGCTTGTCGGTCTGAAGAGTTACTGGGGTCAAATGACAGCCTGGTGGGCTGCAGTGTTACTGGGGTCAGAGACAGACAGGTCTGGTGGGCTGCAGTGTTACTGGGGTCAGAGACAGACAGGTCTGGTGGGCTGCAGTGTTACTGGGGTCAGAGAAAGACAGGTCTGGTGGGCTGCAGTGTTACTGGGGTCAGAGACAGACAGGTCTGGTGGGCTGCAGTGTTACTGGGGTCAGAGACAGACAGGTCTGGTGGGCTGCAGTGTTACTGGAGTCAGAGACAGACAGGTCTGGTGGGCTGCAGTGTTACTGGGGTCAGAGACAGACAGGTCTGGTGGGCTGCAGTGTTACTGGGGTCAGAGACAGACAGGTCTGGTGGGCTGCAGTGTTACTGGAGTCAGAGACAGACAGGCCTGGTGGGCTGCAGTGTTACTGGGGTCAGAGACAGACAGGTCTGGTGGGCTGCAGTGTTAGAGTCAGAGACAGACAGGTCTGGTGGGCTGCAGTGTTCTGGAGTCAGAGACAGACAGGTCTGGTGGGCTGCAGTGTTACTGGGGTCAGAGACAGACAGGTCTGGTGGGCTGCAGTGTTACTGGGGTCAGAGACAGACAGGTCTGGTGGGCTGCAGTGTTACTGGGGTCAGAGACAGACAGGTCTGGTGGGCTGCAGTGTTACTGGAGTCAGAGACAGACAGGTCTGGTGGGCTGCAGTGTTACTGGGGTCAGAGACAGACAGGTCTGGTGGGCTGCAGTGTTACTGGGGTCAGAGACAGACAGGTCTGGTGGGCTGCAGTGTTACTGGGGTCAGAGACAGACAGGTCTGGTGGGCTGCAGTGTTACTGGGGTCAGAGACAGACAGGTCTGGTGGGCTGCAGTGTTACTGGGGTCAGAGACAGACAGGTCTGGTGGGCTGCAGTGTTACTGGGGTCAGAGACAGACGTGTCACCTATTGAATGCTAATGCTCCATCAACACTGCTACATTTGACTGAGCTGGACCCTGCTATAGGGTGACAGGGGGTTGCATGGGGCCGCATGGCTTTCAACATGACAACAACAGCAATCTCGACCAAAAAGCCCCAATACGACTCATTCCCCTGCAGATTCACAGATTAGAAACCATATTTATGGTTTTGTTTTTCGGTTTGTGACATAGACAGAGGAGGAGAGTTGTAAAGTGGAAAGATATTAACGGTCTTTGTCCACATTAGAGCCATTCTTCATGCAGCATTACCAGCAACATGTAGGTCCTAGCCAGTGAAGCCAACGCTGCTCTCTCTAAGCACCCTTCAGTTTTCAAAAGCTCTTCAAAAACATCCCAGTTGTACTGTCTGACTGCTCTCCTCAACCCTCCACACACTAGCTGTCTATTAGTTCATTATGGAAGTGTAGGCATACTGAATATTTGTACTAAACTACTAATTGAGTATTATTCAGATTATTTGATGTGTATTACTTAGTTATTGTTTCATGGTTTTATTATACAGATTATTTGATGTGTTTTACTTAGTTATTGTTTCATGGTTTTATTATAAAGATTATATAGTATTTCAACTGCACATGTCCCCTGTGGGTGGTCATACCATACTACACATCAGGGAAATGACTGTATGTATGAATGATTAGAGCCCTGATGGAAAAAGTCCATGCCTGAGCCTGTTTTCCATCCCCTGTCCACTGATATCAGAAAACAAAATGGTGGTGATATATTGGCGAGTGTTTAATGGTGACTGTGACACGCGGTGTAAATCTCCTCAGTCCCTCAGTGGCATGAAGAGTTGGGGTCCAGGAAGTAAAATGAATTGGAATTTCAGTGTACTTCCTGAATTGACTGAATAGAAAATGTAATTGAGAAATGTATTCTTCTATTGTGGGCCTCTAATACCCCCCCCCCCCTACATTTAAAATGTGGATTGACCAGATTGTTGACTTTCTTCCTCTTGAAAAGCCTCCACAAGAGACAGCCCAAGTTTGATAGACTCTGGTCTCCACTATTCAACTATATTTCAAACTGGACAGAGTGAACCGGGTGACGGGAAATGCGCAGATACATGTTGTGTAAGGTACTGTAAAACCTAAAAACAAATTATTGGCCCGTCGTCTCAGCGAATGCTTGAAATAGCAACCTTGATAGTGCTGCTGCAAGTGTTATCTGTTTTTTTGTGTGTTTTTATTGTAATTTAGTTTTTGAGTACGTGTGCGTATGTGTGTGTGTCAAATCAAATCAAATCAAGTCAAAGCAAATGTTATTTGTCATATACACATGGTTAGCAGATGTTAATGCGAGTGTAGCGAAATGCTTGTGCTTCTAGTTCCGACAATGCAGTAATAACCAACAAGTAATCTAACTAACAATTCCAAAACTACTGTCTTATACACAGTGTAAGGGGATAAAGAATATGTACATAAGGATATATGAATGAGTGATGGTACAGAGCAGCATAGGCAAGATACAGTAGATGGTATCGAGTACAGTATATACATATGAGATGAGTATGTAAACAAAGTGGCATAGTTAAAGTGGCTAGTGATACATGTATTACATAAGGATGCAGTCGATGATATAGAGTACAGTATATACGTATGCATATGAGATGAATAATGTAGGGTAAGTAACATTATATAAGGTAGCATTGTTCAAAGTGGCTAATGATATATTTACATAATTTCCCATCAATTCCCATTATTAAAGTGGCTGGAGTTGAGTCAGTGTCAGTGTCAGTGTGTGTGTGTGTGTGTGTGTGTGTGTGTGTGTGTGTGTGTGTGTGTGTGTGTGTGTGTGTGTGTGTGTGTGTGTGTGTGTGTGTGTGTGTGTGTGTGTGTGTGTGTGTGTATATGTGTGTATATGTGTGTATATGTGTGTATATGTGTGTATATATGTACATATGTATTTATATATATATGCACCAAGGAAAATATATAGATTAAGAAAAATAAATGCTTTTATTTGACTTTATCATTCATTTTAATTGTATTTTTATTTTTTCAAATGTATTATTATTTTTTGACTTTTTCTTTTTTTTAAAGCCTGTCACATCTGTGAATGTGGAATGTGTTTTGTTGGTTGATTGAAAAACAAGAAAACTTAATAAAACTTTAAATTGAAAAAAAATAAAGATGATGAACACTCTAAAAAAAAAAAAAAAGGAAAAAAAGAAAATGTAATTGACCCTAACTCTGATGGCATGCCCTAGCACTGTCTGTCAGTCTGTCAATCAGTCTGTGTGTCATGCTGGGGTCATGGTGGTGAACGATAATTAATGAGTGTCTGTTAAACAGTGAAATGTGATCCCAAATTAGAACACAGAGCCAATGTGGAGGCACACATTGTCATTAGCCCAGGAGACAGGTGTGTGTGGTGAATATGGTATCCTCTAAAAGGACAGCCATTCAGTCAGGTTTGCTATAAGGCACAGACGATAAACTCCGCTATTAATGAGATTTACTGCAGACACTTACCTGCCTGCCTTCTCGTCGATGCTGAATCAAATGAATGGAAAGCAATAAAAAAAGGAAGATAATGGAAACAAAGATGGGAAATAAATGAACAGAAACAAATAAAAACAAATAGAAAATCATAGAATAGAATGTTGGTTTTGCTCGTCTCAGATTTGACCTGTGACTTGTCAGAGCATCCTTGGTGAGTCTGATTTAATATTGAAAGGGAATTTGTGAGTTCCACCACAATCTAAACAGTAGACACACATTGTAACGACATATTTCATATGAATGTGTAAATATATGATTGTTTTATGGAAATGTCCCTCACACTAAGGGGCATTTTCCCCCCAGTGGGAATTACCACTGAGAGAGCAGCAGAAAACCTGGTGAGATTGAGCAGTTCATTTGATTGGCTGTGTTCAGCTGGCGATGAGGCGAACACTCAAGAGGTGCCCGTTAATAGGCGTTTTACGACTGATGTTGGAGGAACGGTCTCTCTGCTCAATCTCTGCCTTACGAAATAGTCATTGTCATAGCCTCGTTCTATTCTCAGTCAAGCGATAATATGTTTTTACACAAAATAATAAAACTGTCAGTTCTCAGCTTGCTGCCTGTTTCCTTTAATGTCAGTGATGAGACATTTGAAGCAAGGGAAGGAGTGTTGTTCTCTGAAGATGTTGACCGTCACAGTCTCTCTGAAGGTGAACATCTAAAGCAGTGTGTCTTTTCTTACCATATGGCAGTTTAGTAACACACACACACACACACACACACACACACACACACACACACACACACACACACACACACACACACACACACACACACACACACACACACACACACACACACACACACACATTCAGTGATGTGACAATCCAAGGTTAATTAACATATCAACATGGAAATACCGAAGCACTTTATGATCCGTGTTTAAACACCCTCGTGCACGTTTCAAGCTAGAAATGAAAAGCGCATAAGGGTACACATATACATACAGGGGCAGAGAGTACACATATACATACAGGGGCAGAGAGTACACATATACATACAGGGGCAGAGAGTACACATATACATACAGGGGCAGAGAGTACACATATACATACAGGGGCAGAGAGTACACATATACATACAGGGGCAGAGAGTACACATATACATACAGGGGCAGAGAGTACACATATACATACAGGGGCAGAGAGTACACATATACATACAGGGGCAGAGAGTACACATATACATACAGGGGCAGAGAGTACACATATAAATACAGGGGCAGAGAGTACACATATACATACAGGGGCAGAGAGTACACATATACATACAGGGGCAGAGTACAGTACATACAGGTATACATACAGGGGCAGAGAGTACACATATACATACAGGGGGGGCAGAGAGTACACGTATACATACAGGGGCAGAGAGTACATACAGGGGCAGAGAGTATTTACATACAGGGGCAGAGAGTACACATATACATACAGGGGCAGAGAGTACACATATACATACAGGGGCAGAGAGTACACATATACATACAGGGGCAGAGAGTACACGTATATATACAGGGGCAGAGAGTACACGTATACATACAGGGGCAGAGAGTACACATATACATACAGGGGCAGAGAGTACACGTATACGTACAGGGGCATAGAGTACACATATACATACAGGGGCAGAGAGTACACATATATATATACAGGGGCAGAGAGTACACGTATACATACAGGGGCAGAGAGTACACGTATACGTACAGGGGCAGAGAGTACACATATACATACAGGGGCAGAGAGTACACATATACATACAGGGGCAGAAAGTACACATATATATACAGGGGCAGAGAGTACACTTATACATACAGGGGCAGAGAGTACACGTATACATACAGGGGCAGAGAGTACACGTATACATACAGGGGCAGAGAGTACACGTATACGTACAGGGGCAGAGAGTACACATATACATACAGGGGCAGAGAGTACACATATACAGGGGCAGAGAGTAGACGTATACATACAGGGGCAGATTAATTAAGCCTAGTCCTGGACCAAAAAAATACCTCAATGGATATTCTCCATTGAAAATACTTTTCCGGGATTTGGCTGTGTCTGTGAAACCACCCCATGGACACACAAATATTCAATAAATGTTCTTTCTCTCATCTTCTGATCTAACTCTTCAAACTGTTTTCTTCATCCCTCCTCATGTTTTAGTTTTTAATTAAAAGATTTGTAGCAGCTGAATTGAGTCTTAAAGACCTGAGTCTTAAAGACCTGAATCTTAAAGTCCAACTGAAACCACCATCTCTCTATCCGTCTCAACTCCATATTGGCTATTACGTCACGGTTCTCATTGAAAAGACATGGAGTTAATTGGATATTTCTACTGACAACCAGCTACTGTCAGTGTCATGCCAGTGTCATCCTGTGTGTTATTGTACCCCGGGCATTTCCTCCAAGGGCACACAGCCAGGGAATAATGCCTGGAGTAGTGTGTTTCTCCACTGATTTCGTGGTCTACCTCCATCGAACCGTACCGATCAACCTTTCAATTCTACAATTTCCTGGCATGGTCAAAGGCACTTAAACGTATCTCTCCATCTGTTTACCCCATCTCTCCCTCTGTCCCTCCCTCCTCCCACCCCCCACACCCAGGCTGGGCTGGTGTCCCTCCCTCCTCCCACCCCCCACCCCCAGGCTGGGCTGGTGTCCCCTGTGTCCCTCCCTCCTCCCTCCTCCCACCCCCAGGCTGGGCTGGTGTCCCCTGTGTCCCTCCCTCCTGGCCCTCCAGTCTGGGTTAATGCTGGGGGCAGCACCAGGACCAGGACCGGGGCTGTAAATCAAACAGGCTACAGTATGTGTGGACGAAGGCCAGGGCTGATATACAGGACCCTGCTCTGCCTTGTAATCTACTGGCGGAGGCCTCTGACTGCTTTAAACCCATTCTATTACACTTGAACTGTAATTTAAAGGAGCCCAAATGTTCACTCTATTTCTCCTCACAGGATGTATTTCCCGGGACTGTCGGCTATGAAATAATGATCATTGTTTTTAATGGGAGACTAGAGGGGGAACATGGAGGTAGCCACTCTGGTGACAGTGCAGAGAGGGGGGAAATTGCCACAGAAGAGATATATCAGGCTGTTGGGAAGCAGTAGTGTTGATTGGAGTTGGGCTGAGGAATTAGGAGGAGATTGGTTCCTCTACCTGACCATCCATCATCAGGGCTTTAGGTCTTCAGGTGACACTGGATACGAAAGGCATTGTGAGAAAATATATATGGTATCAAGGACAGTCCTGTAACTAACTATAAGGGACAATGTTACTGGTAGCAATGTAACGAATTGGTCTGTCAAATGTCAATATGTATGCGTGGTGTTTGTGCTCTTAACCTCTGAGGAGATGGGTTAGCCATGGGTTAGAATAAGTTTATCGTAGATGGACTTAATTCGTTTGAGAAAAAGGCTTATTGATTTCTGTGATAATCTGCTGCCTTTTCCTCCCCCTGATGACTCAATGTAATCAGTCAATCAGTCAATATTGATTGGTGAAGCCTTCCCTCTCACTGTAACCGTGCATAAAATAACACATTACTGCCTACCACAAGACAGCATGCACATTAAATCAACTGGTGAATCTCTGTTCATTCCCTAGAGGAATAACCCATGTTATGGCTGTATTGTGTTGGTCAACTGTTGCTCTATAAATCCCAACATCTCTATTCCGTCTCTCAATAGATCACCTTCTTCATGCTGCTGTCGGCGGTGTGTGTGATGCTCAACCTGGCTGGCTCCATCCTGTCCTGCCAGAACGCTCAGTTGGTCAACTCCCTGGAGGACTGTCAGCTGGTGAGAGACCAGTGCCCTGCCCCTCTACCCCCTCTGTCCCCCCTGCATGTGCCCTATCTCTCCCATCTACAGGGGCCAGTACTGGTTCCCTATCTCTCCCATCTACAGGGGCCAGTACTGGTTCCCTATCTCTCCCATCTACAGGGGCCAGTACTGGTTCCCTATCTCTCCCTGGTTCCCTACAGGGGCCAGTACTGGTTCTATCTCTCCCATCTACAGGGGCCAGTACTGGTTCCCTATCTCTCCCATCTACAGGGGCCAGTACTGGTTCCCTATCTCTCCCATCTACAGGGGCCAGTACTGGTTCCCTATTGTTAAAGGAATTTCATTCCTATATGTTCGTCAACCAATTCAATTAAAACACTCTGCCCATTTCTAAGAATTGGTAAGATACTTATTTGCATAAAATGGACAGAAACCAGTCTCAAAAACAATCAATAGCGTTTATTCTCGAGAGTACTGATCATAGTACAATTTACATCAGGTTTTATACTAAAAATGACATCATAGGTTTTAAAATGTCCTCCCTCCACTCCGATACAATGGCAGTACAGTTCACAAGCCTTCCCACATTGTCTACCACCTGTTAAATAATCTACTACTAGCCTAAGGTCTCTCCCCTCCCTGGGTAGAGACAGGATGTCCTGTAAGGAACACAGTATACCAGCCGGTCTGACGATAATTCCATTCGTTTCTAACAAGGAACAGACAGTCCTTGTTCTAATTCTTGATTATAAATACACACATTATATTCAGTACTATGGTTTTAATAAGAGTCATACATCCATACAGTAACATAGTAGTATTCTGTTTAGTTATAGTTTTAGGCTAAATGTATACATAATTTAGTCATTATTCATCAAAATCCCATAACACCTATCTCTCCCATCTACAGGGGCCAGTACTGGTTCCCTATCTCTCCCATCTACAGGGGCCAGTACTGGTTCCCTATCTCTCCCATCTACAGGGGCCAGTACTGGTTCCCTATCTCTCCCATCTACAGGGGCCAGTACTGGTTCCTTATCTCTCCCACCTACAGGGGCCAGTACTGGTTCCCTATCTCTCCCATCTTAACAGGGGCCGGTGGATGCGGTGGGGCCCCTGTTCATATGAAGGAGGTGCGGCACCTGGTGTTGAAAGGCCCTAGCCTGTCTGGGATCTGTCAGTCTCACACACCAGTTTAATCAGTCTGCAGAGCCCCGCCCCACCCGCCCAGCTCACAGTGAAAATGAATCTTAACACCAGCCACTCCCACGTCCTTCTTAATATTAGGGCTCAGTGCCGTCTGTCTGTCTGATTACCCACTGGAGCTCATAGTTTAATTATTAAGAAAAACATAATAATCCGCCGTCTGGGGAGAGTGAGTGCTTTCAATTTGTCTGCTGTCTGCGGCAGGCTTCATTTCTGTTCCCGATATCAGCCGGCATGGCAGAACATATGTGTCAGGATCAGGCTTGGGAAGGAGTTGCGAATCTACAGACTCATGACAAGAGTAAAGTTCCTAGATCAACTATGCTGTTAGGGCCATAGAAAATCACAGTTCTCAAAGTCCTCTAAAAGGGCTTTCTCTGTAAAAGAAAAGACTGAAATCCATACATTCTGGACCCATTTAATTAGTGTTTAATAAACTATAAATAATGAATAGTTTTGGGGGGATTAAAAATGGAAGCAAATATTTGAATACAGTACTTCTCTACATTGCTCCAGCTCTGAATAGCGCAATGTGCTTGTATACTGTGTATTGTGTGTGCTGAATGGATGGCTATGAATGGATTACTTATAGCAGAACAACAGCTCAAGCCCCTAGCCTGCCTATTCTGTTCTGTGACCACTGTGTTGTGTGGGGTTGTATCAGCACTGCAGTCAGTGGCGGCTCCACAGGATATCCTGCATTCCCTTATCCAGAATATGGCCCGTTGTACCATCTCTCTCCCCAGCTTCAGTGTGCCCCAGCACCAAGCACAGACAAACCCAGTAGCACAGACCCAGTAGCACAGACAGACCCAGTAACACAGACAGATCCAGTAGCACAGACCCAGTAACACAGACAGACCCAGTAGCACAGACCCAGTAACACAGACAGACCAAGTAACTCAGAGAGACCTAGTAACTCAGAGAGACCTAGTAACACAGACAGACCCAGTAGTACAGACAGACACAGTAACACAGACAGACCCAGTAGCACAGACAGACCAAGTAACACAGACAGACCCAGTAGCACAGACAGTACAGACAGACCCAGTAACACAGACAGACCCAGTAGCACAGACAGACCAAGTAACTCAGAGAGACCTAGTAACTCAGAGAGACCTAGTAACACAGACAGACCCAGTAGTACAGACAGACCCAGTAACACAGACAGACCCAGTAGCACAGACAGACCAAGTAACTCAGAGAGACCTAGTAACTCAGAGAGACCTAGTAACACAGACAGACCCAGTAGTACAGACAGACCCAGTAACACAGACACAGACCTAGTAGCACAGACAGACCCAGTAACACAGACAGACCCAGTAGCAGGGGAGGCAAAGACAACTAGGCTCTAATTATATTGATTCTTTGTCAAAAAATGAATATGAATTCTTATCATTTTAGAACATTGCAAATAACACAAATCTGTCAAGCAGAAAGGATAAGAGGAAAGCGAATCATCATAGTAGTTAAACTGAGGATGGTTCTCCTCACATGACTGCTGTTGGTAATTGCACTGAGGATCTGCTATTCTAGCCACATTAATCACATGGGAATTCTAATTTAGTTGGTCTAATCAATTAAACATTCTGGCATTGTTTGCAGGCTTTGCAGTGGATACATAAACACTGCTGGGCTTTATTGAATTCATTTCCATTCCTTATGCAGTAATAAGAGAGCGTGAATAAGTAAGGACTATCTATTATTCCATCCAGGCTCCTGAGGTGACCTTTCTCCAGGTAGCTGTAATTCACCTGTTTACTTGGGTATTTCATCACCATCAACAGCCAATGTCATATTCAACTGCCTCCATCTTGCATAGTGAATACATCAAAATAATCTATACATTAAAAGTCCATAAATGTCATATTGAGCTGTTGACTCAACCTGAAACCTATCTTTGTAAATGGTATTATTCCTGGTGTGACGTAATAGTTTACTACTGGTCCTGGTCACACAGAGAGTGTGTCATCAGTTTTAGCATGGCACCACTTCCCTCCCTGTGACACACTGCCTAAGCCCTCTCCTTGAATCGTGTTTTACTTATGCCCAATGTAGCTTGGCCTGGCATTACATCTCAAGACGTTTGTCAGCATGTTTTACGTCCGCCATCAACACTAGGGACGGGTGACACGAGTTGTGATGTAACGTGTGTTGGGCCCATAGAAGGGAGGTTCTGGGAAGAGGAGCGATCTGCAGAGTGGACTTCTTTCTCAGGGACTTCGTTGTAAATATCCTTTGCTATTCTGATGTTATTGTTTTTAAATATGGGATTTAACCTGTATGTATTGTGATTGCTGCAAAATGAATTGCATCATTGGGGACAGTGAGGTTTTCTGAATCTGAACGTGATGGAGGGATGAGGGAGGATGTGACAGGCATCACTAGTGCCCTGCACATGATGTACACTAAAATCCCCGTCAGGACTGCTGGCCTACCTGATAGAGTTCCAAGGTATGGCGAGGAAAAGGCAGTAGCATTCCCTGGGCATTCTCTGGGCATTCCCTGGGCATTCTCTGGGCATGCTCTGGGCATTCCCTGGGCATTCTCTGGGCATTCCCTGGGCATTCCCTGGGCATTCTCTGGGCATTCTCTGGGCATTCTCTGGGCATTCCCTGGGCATTCTCTGGGCATTCTCTGGGCATTCTCTGGGCATTCTCTGGGCATTCTCTGGGCAGGCATTCTCTGGGCATTCTCTTGGCTTAGGTGAGGTGCAGAATCTGTTCTGAAGGCATAACTAGTTTAGAAGGCATCCCACATTTTTGGCAAGGATCAACCTCTTTTATGCAGTTTCTTTCTGAGTAGAAATAGATTTTTCAACACTTCTGGAACAGAAAGCAGGAACCAGAGCAGAGCAGGTGTTTGTGTGTGTGAACTGGAAGGCTTTGCTCCGTTGGTGGAGGTGGTTCTAATGAAAAACCACTTGTCTTGGATGCATGATGGGTCCTATGTGGAGTGCTCATGTGACTAAGGCTGGTGGATTACCACTCCGGTTGTGTCTAGTGACATCAGACGTCCAGCTCACTGTTTCATGCGCCGTTTCACACCCAAAACATAGAAATCTGCAGAGGTAGAGAGCTTGTCATACACTACACCATTAAATGAAAGCAATGCATGAATAGAAGAGCAAAATGGAAACAACACTGCAATGGCTGTCCTGCTCTGCTGATTTAGATATTCTGATTTAATTGTTCATTCATATGGCACTGGCGTACTGCAAGACCCCCTGTGTGTCCATCTAGTCATCATGTACACCACATCATCCATCAACACATGAGTCTACTTCCTCCAAGGATCTCCACAGTGTGAGAGAGAGCGAGAGAGAGAGCGAAAGAGAGAGAGGGAGAGAGAGAGAGAGAGAGAGAGAGAGAGAGAGAGAGAGAGAGAGAGAGAGAGAGCATAGTGAGAGAGAGCATAGAGAGATAGCAGGAGAGAGATAGCGAGAGCAGGAGAGAGATTTGCCCTGTAGAGCTTGTGTTGCTCATAGTGTGTTGAGTATAGAGCCAGACTACAACAATGGTCCAGAGATCTGTCATTTTCACCAGCAGGACATGACTACTGCTGACTGAGTGATTAGCATACAAGACTAAATGCCTCTCTCCTGTTCCCTTTACTACTGTACATGGCTCCTTGGAGACCATACATACCCCGCTATGACTGAAATATTAATGGGCTTCACTCCCCCATGCAATTAACCCATGATGGGTAGGTTCAGGTCCCGCCTCCTTACAATCTGGGTCACATAGTTAGTCGTTGTAGCAGCACCTCAAGATCCTCCCCCTGTTAACTCTGCCTTACAACTCACAGTGTTAAGTCATCCTCCTCCACTGTAGATTCCTCCGTTGTCATGTTAGAGACCGACACTCTTAGAAAAAAATGGTTCTTCGGCTGGCCGCATAGGAGAACCCTTTTTGGTTCCAGGGAGAACCCTCTGTGGAAATGGTACGACATGGAACCCAAAAGGATTCTACCAGGAACCAAAAAGGGTTCTTCAAAGGGTTCTCTTATGAGGACACCCGAAGAACCTTTTTAGGTTTTAGATAGCACCTTATTCTGGCAAGGAAAGTATCAGAGCGGGCAGAGACAGAGGTGCAAGTCTGATCTCCATCATAGAGAAGCATTAAGATTCTGCTTTATGCAAAGGGAGGAAGAGAAGACACAGGGCTAGGATGTGTTGTAACATTATCAAGTATGGGAAAGAGTACAGTGAGTTCTCATTGATATCCAATAGCCCCTTTGATCTCCAATAGCCCCTGTCCTTTCTCTCCCCCAGATCAAGTTTGACAGTGACGGTGTGTGTGTGTGCTGTGAACTGCAGCACCAGAGCTCCAGCTGCAACAACCTAGGAGAGACGCTCAAACTGAACCCACTGAGCGACTGCGACACCATACGCCAACACCTCAAGGTGGGTGGACGTGAGAGAGTGTGTGTGTGTGCGCGTGCGTGTGTGTGAATAGACAGTTATGTATATGTTACAGCATTTCTTCTTTTGATGTGTAGTCTATAGCCTCATTCTATGGAAATGAGTCCTATTATGTTATGTTGTTTATATAACTTGATCCTCCGAACCTCTTCAAGCTGAAATATTCTCCTACTCTGTACTCTGTATTCCTCTTTGTAATGAATAACAAGTCATGGGAGCTTAGCTGATACACAGACAATGTAAAACACAAGTGGAAACTTATAGGCTCGTAATAGAACAGGAAATTGAGAATGGCAACTGTATTTGTCTTCTAATCCACGCATAGCTCTTAGTCATATTAATTGCATGGTCTGTCAGCTTGGCTTTGCCAGTTCGTTCAGATCATGATCTCTGGAGATGATATAAACTGAAAAGCCTTCTGTCGGCATGGTGATCTATATGCCACTACATCTTTATTGGATTACAGTGTTCAAATGCTTTTCATTTCATGCCACTGATTGATTAGAAGACGTTGATAACTAAATAAAAGTCCCTTTAAAATGAAGCATGGGTATGAAAGAGGAAAGATCCAACCCTGTTAGTCATCGTGATCATAGACCATTAAAAAGATGTCAGAATGGACACTATAAAACTGTATTATGTGCTAAGGAAGTCAGACCGGTGAGTTATGTCAGATGTCACATAAGGCAATGGCCATCGCGGCTCTCCATTATCCTCTGTCTAGATATTACTATTATGTAATACTGCTGCTGTCTGCCGAAACGTCCCTCCAATACACAGCCTAGATTGAAAAATTCTACTTTACACGTCAGTTGCATGCATAGAATGTATGTCACCACTTTGGCGTATTAATGTAGTTCACAGTTCACTACCCATTTCAAACCAGAACAATTTTTCTCTGTAAAAAAACAGAATAGGTTCATATCCCCAGAGATATTTTAATACTTACACCCCAAAGTATTGGTTTCATTCACAGTGCTTCCAATCACATGTTCCTCTTCCTGAATTGTTCTTGTCATTGCCCAAAGCCATGAGTAATGAGTGTGGAACGAGGATTCAGTTAATTTGTGGATTCCTGAGTGAAGGCGGGGTGTGTAACCTTGGCAGTGGAGCTCCTGACCCCAGCCTGACCCCAGCCTGGCTCCCTGTACCAGGCAGGACTGTTGTGTTCAGGGAGGTTCAACTCTGTATGAACACCTTATTAACAGCTTCCTTCAAGGTATTGTTACAGTTGCTACCCTGACATGGTTTACCATGTCAATATGCAAATGTTAGTCGCCAGGGAAAACACACACAAGTAATATTTCTACTCACATCTGCGAGGCAGATGTATACAATACAGCTGCAACACAAATGTGCTGTCTGTGTTTTAGGATCACCCAAAACCAATGAAAATGGAACAATAATATGTAGTTGTATTTTTGGTTTAGAAAGATGTGATTTATAGTGTGTTGCCACGGCCCAAATGCATGTGTTCATTTCTTTCACAGACCTATATTTCCTGCATTGGTTTTCCTAATTTCCTTGGTAGGAAAAGGCAGAGCTTTAATTACAAGATACGTTGTGCTCAGTATACATTTTTCAATGATTCTCAATCCAATAAAATACAGGCAATACAGGGGCCTCCCGAGTGGTGCAGCGGTCTAAGGCACTGCATTTCAGTGCTTGAGGTGTCACTACAGACCCAGGTTAGTTTCCAGGCTGTGTCACAACCGGCCGTGACCGTGAGTCCAATAAGGCGGCGCACAATTGGCGCAGCGTCGCCCCGGGTTTAGGGAGGGTTTGGCTTTATGTGGCTAATCGCGCTGTGGCGACTTCGGTCTTCAGTTGAACGGTGTTTCCACCGACACATTGGTGCGGATGGATTACGGGTTAAGCTGGTGGATGTTAAGGAGTGAGGTTTGGTGGGTCCTGTTTCGGAGGACACATGACTCGACCTTCGCCTCTCCCGGGCCTTTTGGGTAGCGATGGATATCAAAACAAATCAAATGTATTTATATAGCTCTTCGTACATCAGCTGTTATCTCAAAGTGCTGTACAGAAACCCAGCCTAAAACAACCAACCAGCAAGCAATGCAGGTGTCGAAGCACGTTGGCTAGGAAAAACTCCCTAGAAAGACCAAAACCTAGGAAGAAACCTAGAGAGGAACCAGGCTATGAGGGGTGGCCAGTCCTCTTCTGGCTGTGCCGGGTGGAGATTATAACAGAACATGGCCAAGATGTTCAAATGTTCATAAATGACCAGCATGGTCAAATAATAGGTCTAAGACAGGTAGCATGTCCAGTGAACAGATCAGGATTCCATAGCCACAGGCAGAACAGTTGAAACTGGAGCAGCAGCACGGCCAGGTGGACTGGGAACAGCAAGGAGTCATCATGCCAGGTAGTCCTGAGGCATGGTCCTAGGGCTCAGGTCCTCCGAGAGAGAGAAAGAAAGAGTGAAAGAGAGAATTAGAGAGAGCATACTTAAATTCACACAGGACACCAGATAAGACAGGAGAAGTACTCCAGATATAACAAACTGACCCTAGCCCCCCGACACATAAACTACTGCAGCATAAATACTGGTGGCTGAGACAGAAGGGGTCAGAAGACACTGTGGCCCCATCCGATGATACCCCCGGACAGGGCCAAACAGGAAGGATATAACCCCACCCACTTTGCCAAAGCACAGCCCTCACACCACTAGAGGGATATCTTCAACCCACAAAGATCTCCGCCATGGCACAACCCAAAGGGGGGCGCCAACCCAGACAGGAAGATCACATCAGTGACTCAACCCACTCAAGTGACGCACCCCTCCCAGGGACCGCATGAAAGAGCACCAGTAAGCCAGTGTCTCAGCCGCTGTAATAGGGTTAGAGGCAGAGAATCCCAGTGGAAAGAGGGGAACCGGCCAGGCAGAGACAGCAAGGGCGGTTTGTTGCTCCAGAGCCTTTACGTTCACGTTCACCTTCACACTCCTGGGCCAGACTACACTCAATCATATGACCCACTGAAGAGATGAGTCTTCAGTAAAGACTTAAAGGTTGAGACCGAGTTTGCGTCTCTCACATGGGAAAGGAGACCATTCCATAAAAATGGAGCTCTATAGGAGAAAGCCCTGCCTCCAGCTGTTTGCTTATAAATTCTAGGGACAATTAGGAGGCCTGCGTCTTGTGACCATAGCGTACGTGTAGGTATGTACGGCAGGACCAAATCAGAGAGATAGGTAGGAGCAAGCCCATGTAATGCTTTGTAGGTTAGCAGTAAAACCTTGAAATCAACCCTTGCCTTGACAGGAAGCCAGTGTAGGGAGGCTAGCACTGGAGTAATATGATCACATTTTTTGGTTCTAGTCAGGATTCTTGTAGCCGTATTTAGCACTAACTTAAGTTTATTTAGTGCTTTATCCATGTAGCCGGAAAGTAGAGCATTGCAGTAGTCTAACCTAGAAGTAACAAAAGCATGGATTAATTTTTCTGCATCATTTTTGGACAGAAAGTTTCAGATTTTTTGCAATGTTACGTAGATGGAAAAAAGCTGTCCTTGAAACAGTCTTGATATGTTCGTCAAAAGAGAGATCAGGGTCCAGAGTAACGCAGAGGTCCTTCACAGTTTTATTTGAGACGACTGTACAACCATTAAGATTAATTGTCAGCTTCAACAGAAGATCTCTTTGTTTCTTGGGACCTAGAACAAGCATCTCTGTTTTGTCCGAGTTTAAAATGAGAAAGTTTGCAGCCATCCACTTCCTTATGTCTGAAACACAGGCTTCTAGCGAGGGCAATTTTGAGGCTTCACCATGTTTCATTGAAATGTACAGTTGTGTGTCATCCGCATAGCAGTGAAAGTTAACATTATATTTTCGAATGACATCCCCAAGAGGTAAAATATATAGTGAAAACAATAGTGGTCCTAAAACGGAACCTTGAGAAACACCGAAATTTACAGTTGATTTCTCAGAGGGCAAGCCATTCACAGAGACAAACTGATATCTTTCCAACAGATAAGATCTAAACCAGGCCAGAACTTGTCCATGTAGACCAATTTGGGTTTCCAATCTCTCCAAAAGAATGTGGTGATCGATGGTATCAAAAGCATCACTAAGGTCTAGGAGCACGAGGACAGATGCAGAGCCTCGGTCTGATGCTATTAAAAGGTCATTTACCACCTTCACAAGTGAAGTCTCAGTGCTATGATGGGGTCTAAAACCAGACTGAAGCATTTTGTATACGTTGTTTGTCTTCAGGAAGGCAGTGAGTTGTTGCGCAACAGCTTTTTCTAAAAATGTTGAGAGGAATGGAAGATTCGATATAGGCCGATAGTTTTTAAATATTTTCTGTGTCAGGGTTTGGCTTTTTCAATAGAGGCTTTATTACTGCCACTTTTAGTGAGTTTGGTACACATCCGGTGGATAGAGCGATGTTTATTATGTTCAACATAGGAGGGCCAAGCACAGGAAGCAGCTCTTTCAGTAGTTTAGTTGGAATAGGGTCCAATATGCAGCTTGAAGATTTAGAGGCCATGATTATTTTCATCATTGTGTCAAGAGATATAGTACTAAAAAACTTAAGTGTCTCCCTTGATCCTAGGTCCTGGCAGAGTTGTTCAGACTCAGGACAACTGAGCTTTGAAGGAATACGCAGATTTAAAGAGGAGTCCGTAATTTGCATTCTAATAATCATGATCTATTCATTAAAAGAAGTTCATGAATTTATTACTGCTGAAGTGAACGCCATCCTCACTTGGGGAATACTGCTTTTTAGTTAGCTTTGCGACAGTATCAAAAATACATTTAGGATTGTTCTTATTTTCCTCAATTAAGTTGGAAAAATAGGATGATCGAGCAGCAGTAAGGGCTCTTCGATACTGCACGGTACTGTCTTTCCAAGCTAGTCGGAAGACTTCCAGTTTGGTGTGGTGCAATTTCCGTTCCAATTTTCTGAAAGCTTGCTTCAGAGCTCGGGTATTTTCTGTATACCAGGGAGCTAGTTTCTTATGAGAAATGTTTATAGTTTTTAGGGGTGCAACAGGAAATACACGTATGTAGCATTTAGAAACACTTAGAAGTCATTATATTCAATATAGCCAAGACTCATGAAGGGTATTTTTATTCTTTGCTTTATGAATGTTTGATTTAATGTAAATGTATATGCTATGCACACTAATCTTTGCACAGCAACAAAACAGCAATAACATTCTACCAGAAACTCCACAAAACATACCATTGGGATTTTCAAAACTTGAATTCCAGTCTATACTTTTTATTTCACATTATGCTTTTGATGAGACTGGACAATGACATGTACAGTACATATTCAAAGCCTAGATCTCAGTCTATTTTTATCTCTCTTCTTAAAATTCTAAGTGAAGCCCAAGAATGTTTCATTCGGCATCCTCTTCTCTCTATTCCTTTCCCCGGAGTGAGCCATTCGAACTCACCATGGATGCCGATTTGTTTGGTAAATTTGATGCACAAGGTGATGCAACACTACAAAGAGAACTGAATAATGAAATAGGCTACGCTGAATGAGGACATGGGTCTCCTGTGACTCCTGGTATCCGGATTGGGATTGTGTGACTAGCAAGGCATGGAACAGGAACATATCCCAAAAAGATGAGGAGAAATCAGCTGTGTCAACACCTCAAACAAGAAAAGGAAAATAAACAAAAATGTCTCCTCTTTGAAAAGAGTTACTATGCATGTTTATACTGAAGTACCAATCTCCATGTATTATTCACCTCTCTAGGTACACGGGAGCATCTCTGCCAAGCTAGCACTTTGTTCCCAAGTGTCAAATAAAGTGACTGAGTCAGAACTAATAACATTCTGTATGCGTGTTAGGGTTTGATCATGTTAGGCCAGACAGGGAAGTGATAGGACATAGTTGAAGGCCAGAAGTGACAGATCTGCCACTTGTTTGACCTATAGTTCTGTCTACACTACTTGTCAAATCTCTCTCCAAAGCTACAATGACATTACTCTATACTGTGGTACTAGTAGGTATAGTTGTAACAATCTGGGCGTAGTGGGTGCGGAGGCAGAAAGTTCAGGATAGCGTTTATTACACACAGGGGAAAAAATAGCGCTCGCCAAGAACACACGATAACAAATGCCCAACACAATACGTACTGCCACACAGAAACACAGTGGGAGACATAGTTAAGCCCACACGAAGAGCAGGCGGGCCTACCGGCTTAAATAGCCAACCTATCTAATCAACCTCAACAAGGAACAGGTGAAACTAAACAGACAAAACAAACAGAAAAGGGATCGGTGGCAGCTAGTAGGCCGGTGACGATGACCGCCGAGCGCCGCCCGAACAGGGAGAGGAGCCTACTTCGGTAGGTGTGGTGACAATGGTAAATATCACTAGGAAATAATACTGTGTTCCAAACAAACATTGTTCATCCATAATAGCCCTCCATTGTCTGTTTGGAAATGAAAATAGCGTATTTAGTCAAATACCATGGTAATTTGTGGTCTTCACTGTGCTTAGCTCAGGCTGTGCATTTCTCCCCATTCAGTATCCACATGATCAGATGGCCAGAAGATAGCTATTAGAAAAAGCACTGTATGGATGAGGACACCTCCCGGCTTGTTATTTCACCTTGAAGTCTAGCAAAGTAACAAAGAAAAGCAACATGGAAGGAAATCAAGAGCCTATTTTCAGGTTGCATGGGGTTCAATTTCACTACTATGCATATTTATTCTTGCTGAGAATTCAATAAATCAGCTTATGTCAGTGCATAACCTTGGAACACAGACACCTCTTCAGGGGGATATTATCACCTTACCTATAGACTAGGAAGAGAGATGGTTCCCTGTTGAGCCATGCTTCTTTACAATGGCGCTACTATTGTTAAGCTGTGTTGAAGTACTCAACATACCAACCTTATAGGAGATTTCTTTCGGGACAAGAGTTGTTCTTGACATGCGAACTGAGCATCTTAAGCATTGCAGTCCTATTATATCACACCTCAACAGTAGAAGGCACTGTTCATGGTCTTGGTTGGTTACCATGGGCCGTGATGTTCTATTTCACAGTGTTTCTGGTAGGCCCCTCCTCATTCCCCTCTCCTGTCAGTCTCCAGAGAGGCAGCCATTGGCTTTAAGCTGCCTGCTCATCACACAATATGTTTCTCAAAGGATCTGTTTCAGGATCTGTTCGGACCTCACCTGCCAAATGTAGGCTGTATCTGTGAAAGGCTGTGCGAGTCTCTAGCTCTCTGGTCGCAAGAACACCAAGGTTATCAGAGATTTCACCTGTCATATCAATGGGAATCCATTGCTATAACCTCAACAATTTTAAACATAGGTTGCCTCCCAATGGTGAACGCATGTCAAAATAAAAAGAGAGCTTGGGCAAATGTCAAACTCACACAATTTCATTTCTTTCAAGAATGTTCCTCTTGTTGTAAGCAATGCTGCTGACTCGGGGTTCAAAGCAGCCAGTCTGGGCTGCAGTTAGCTAGCTGTCTGTAAACAGGATTTTATGACCTGAAGTGTCAGGGCCGGCAGGGATTCATATGAGAATCCTGGAAGAGGATGGCGCTGCAGGAAATGCAGTGCTGAGCTATGAGGGTGACTGTGTTCCTGGTTGGATCATTCTCAGATTTAAGGGGTGATTTGCTGCTGTTATGATGTACTGTATCCTTCCTCTGCAGTGCTCCCCTGCTTGCTAGTCCCTGCTGTGCTGTGTCGCCATGGTAATGACATCACCATTGTCTGTGTCACCTTCAGTCCCTCTCTCATTCATTTGTTCCCTCTATATATTGCTCTCCTCTCTTGTGTTCTCATGCTGTAATATTTGCTTAGCTTTCCTCACTGTGGCTCAAATGTGACTCCCTCCCCCTTCCCTCTCTCCCTCTGCCCCTTCCCTCTCTCCCTCTGCCTGGGTCCTGTAGGAGCTCCTGTTTAGTGTGTGCGCCCTGAATGTCATCTCCACCATCGTCTGTGCCCTGGCCACTGCCATGTGCTGCATGCAGATGGTCTCCACTGATGTGCTACAGATCGTAAGTAGTGTGACAGAGAACACAATGGACACGTTGTCTCTAACTCTGTCGGACCTGGACTCAATGAGACTGATCTATAGACTTATGGAGAGCAGCTCTGAACCATCATGAAAGGTAAACACGCCTGGCCTTCTAATGCTGGCTTCATCATTCTCCCCCTCATTTAGCAGTAGTAGTGCCAGTAGTATTGTAGTACCATACAGATTTGGAATAAATTGTCTTCAGTCTGACCATCTTAGATAATGTCAACAGACATCACGAAGGGCACCCATCCCAGAACAATTCAGAACCTCCACATCACGAAGGGCACCGATCCCAGAACAATCCAGAACCTCCACATCACGAAGGGCACCGATCCCAGAACAATTCAGAACCTCCACATCACGAAGGGCACCCATCCCAGAACAATTAAGAACCTCCACATCACGAAGGGCACCCATCCCAGAACAATTCAGAACCTCCACATCACCAAGGGCACCCATCCCAGAACAATTCAGAACCTCCACATCACGAAGGGCACCCATCCCAGAACAGTTCAGAACCTTCACATCATGAAGGGTACCAATCCCAGAACAATTCAGAACCTCCACATCACGAAGGGCACCCATCCCAGAACAATTCAGAACCTCCACATCACGAAGGGCACCCATCCCAGAACAGTTCAGAACCTTCACATCATGAAGGGTACTAATCCCAGAACAGTTCAGAACCTTCATCACGAAGGGCACCCATCCCAGAACAATTCAGGACCTCCACATCATGCTTGAAAAAAACAATTAAAGGGGAAATAATGATTCTTCTCCCTCACTGTAGTTGGTAATATCTACACCTTAAAAGGAATGCTGTCCTTAAAACAACCCTCTCGCATTACAAGGGAAACAATGACTGTGCCCAAAACCTAACTGCTTTGCTGTCATCAGGGAAATCAATGTGGCGGGGTGCTCCCTTTGCCCTTCAGAGCAATGCTCTCAGCCCATTTAGAATGACTTTCCCAGATGATTGGTGGGCTGTAGCGCCTTCATAGCCACCATTAAAACAAAGCGATACTAGCGATACTAGCGATACCATGTCTGCACCCCATTAATATCTCTAGGCAATTTTTTACAGGGGAGAAATAACGTTTTAACATTCTATACAAGAAAGCTTTGTACACAGTTTATGAGCTGAGCTGTGTGGCCTCTTAGATGGGTATATGACAGATAAGCCCAGGGTGGGAGATTGATAGAGCTGAATTATATTAGTGAGGCAGGAGTTTGGGGCTGGAGCTGGGGCAGATACAGGGGCTGGGACTGCCTGGCATTGATGCAGATGTAGGGGTTAGCAATGGGACTGCTGCAGAGGCTAGAGTGGAGGCTGCAGCCTACTGGAGCAGTAGAGGATTAGTTTCATCTCGGAGCACAAGGTGGCAATGCAAGACATCACTAGTGATCCCAGCTACACAGTCACCGCACAGGCACAATGAGCTACGGGACCAGAAGCTTAAGAGCAGAACAATATGTTTGATTTTGCATCTGGTTCAGTTTCTTCATCTTTTGTGGCAAGAAGAATATTGCAGAACAATACATTTTGTAAGCTAAAATGATACAGATCACAGTCATTTGGTTGGTAAGGGCAAGGATTTACTATTTAGTCAGAATTTCAATGAGAGGTTTTCATGTCTTTGTCCTTGACTGATAATGAATATATCTATATAAACTTCCAATGCTTTTCTTGTATGACACATGATTGATGGCAGACGCAAAGCGACAGATGGGCACATTTTTCAAAGTCAGATTTAAACTTCAAAGTAGACAGGCTGAACTGCAGTGCGTCCCGCATGGGAATTTCTCAATGGCACGTCGTCGTCTGGTTGTGAGCAGGAGGAATGTGAGACACGCCACTGTTTTAAAAACACAGACCAGGAGAGATTAAAGTGGCCTGTACAGCCGTAAGGTCACAGGAGGGTGAATGACAAAGGACCTGTCTCCTCCTATTCCCAGTACACTCACAGAGCCCCTCTCAATATGGCCTCATTCCCATTTCACAAGGAAAGATTTCAGCTCCCAGGAACAAAGCTGGCTACCTACTAAAGCCTGACTGGCTCAATGCACAACGTGCTGGCCAGGCCAGGCCAGGCTTCCTTCACTTGACACGTATCAATCTAGCCAGCATTTTTTCCATCCACTGCTCCATTGTGTCTGTCTTTATTAGCCCGGCCATTAACGACTTTGCCACCGATAACGACACATGCTGCCACATAGTTCCTTTATCCAAGTCTCCAAAAATAAACATCATTGTGTCTGCTAGATAACCTTATTCTGGATGCCTTTTTTTTCTACAGAATGTTGTTGAAATTGAAACATTCAATGGTCCCAGTATAAAGCTTTCAGAATGAGACAAATAGACGGCGGTTTCCTGTCTCTGAAGTAAAAGCTGGGTTTATGTCTCGGTCTGTCTGTCTGTTTCAGTTCATGCCACACAGAGCACGAGCCCTGAGCGCTGACTGCATGACCCCCCACGGCACCATCCTGCACCAGAACCTTGACTTTGACGAGTTCATCCCACCCATCCCTCCACCACCCTACTACCCCCCAGAGTACACCTGCACCCCGGTGATGGACGGACAGAGGTATCGCAAAAAAACATCACACAACACAACAGAACAAACACAACACCTTGACCTCGGTGATGGGCGAACTGAGGTACTACAGCAAAGCAACACAACACCTGCACTTCGGTGATAGATGTACAGATGTACTGGCTGCAGCACAACACTCTGACCTCCTAACAACCTACCACCAGACTGAGTGTTGGCTGACCAACATAGCAACATGCCTGTTTGAATGACTGGCTGTAGCATCTCCTTTGGCACCTGTCACATTGGGTTTGATATAGTCTTGTGTTGCCATACCTCCAAAATACCTTGCAAAAACGGTTTGAATAGTTCTGCAAGATTTTGATTGGCTGTTACATTTAAAGAACCCTTCCCCACACAGGGGGGGGTTGTGTGCCACTGTTTTCCATTTTTGTAGGACACATTTTGTAGAGTTGTTGCGTTTGCTAGTTTCAAATGGACGTTTTCAAATGATCAGGTGAGGCCGACAGTCTGCGATTTATACTTGTTGGAATTGAAAGTGGATTACGCTGGTTGAGTCAAACGTCACAACACGTTCTAAACTGCTCTTTCGACAAACACACTTTTTTACCTCGTCTCCATTTGTCCATATGGCTGCGCTTTGCTACCACTGAAAAATCTTGAAGATTGCCCATTATTATAAAAGATAAGTGCTCAAAAAACAATTCTAGTAAGTAAATATATTTTGAAATGTTAAACTATGTATTAGACTTCTAGTAGACCATTTTGTAGGCTAACTCAACTGCGCTGCTAGCTAGCAAGCTAACTTTACACACTGCTTAGCTAAGTGAATTAAATGTCATCATCTAGATAACTTTCTATTACCTAACTACAGTATCTTGATGTAATCATTGTAAATTTAAAAACAGTTTCCAAATGCATTAGTTGATAACAGCCTAGGAAGAGACTAATGGTGCGTTTCCATACAGGATGTTTTACCCAAAAGGCTCAGACTTTTTTGTTTCCATTTACGTGGGCCGGCACCCGTATCTGGGCCATGACTTCAGTGGACCTGCTCTCACTTGGGGCCAAAGCCAGGCCACTGGTACTTTTCAGCCGACATTTACATAACAATGACTAACATTAACACCTTCTCACACAGTAACTGTGTATACCAGCAGTGTTTTTGTATACAACATGTGCTAACATAGGTAGCTACAGTTGAAGTCAGAAGTTTACATACACTTAGGTTGGAGTCATTAAAACTAGTTTTTCAACCAGTCCACAAATTTCTTGTTAACAAGTCGATTAGGACATCTAATGTGCGCATGACAAGTAATTTTTCCGACAATTGTTTACAGACTTATAATTCACTGTATCACAATTCCGGTGGGTCAGAAGTTTACATACACTAAGTTGGCTGTGCCTTTAAACAGCTTGGAAAATTCCAGAAAATGATGTCATGGCTTTAGAAGCTTCTGATAGGCTAATTGACATCATTTGAGTCAATTGGAGGTGTACCTGTGGATGTATTTCAAGGCCTACCTTCAGACTCAGTGCCTCTTTGCTTGACATCATGGGAAAATCTAAATAAATCAGCCTCAGAAAAAAAAAATGGTAGACCTCCACAAGTCTGGTTCATCCTTGGGAGACATTTTCAAACACCTGAAGGTACCACGTTCATCTGTACAAACAATAGTATGCAAGTATAAACACCATGGGACCATGCAGCCGTCATACCGCTCAGGAAGGAGACGCGTTCAGCCTCCTAGAGATGAACGTACTTTGGTGCGAAAAGTGCAAATCAATCCCAGGACAACAGCAAAGGACCTTGTGAAGATGCTGGAGGAAACAGGTACAAAAGTATCTATATCCACAGTAAAACGAGTCCTATATCGACATAACCTGAAATGCCGCTCAGCAAGGAAGAAGCCACTGCTCCAAAACTGACATAAAAAAGCCAGACTACGGTTTGCAACTGCACATGGGGACAAAGATTGTATTTTTGGAGAAATGTCCTCTGGTCTGATGAAACAAAAATATAACTGTTTGGCCATAATGTCCATCTTTATGTTTGGAGGAAAAAGGGGGAGGCTTGCAAGCCGAAGAACATCATCCCAATCGTGACGCACGGGGGTGGAAGCATCATGTTGTGCGGGTGCTTTGCTACAGGAGGGACTGGTGAACTTCACAAAATAGATGGCATCGGGGAAATTATGTGGATATATTGAAGCAACATCTCAAGACATCAGTCAGGAAGTTAATGCTTGGTCGCAAATGGGTCTTCCAAATGGACAATGACCCCAAGCATACTTCCAAAGTTGTGGCAAAATGTCTTAAGGACAACAAAGTCAAGGTATTGGAGTGGCCATCACAAAGCCCTGACCTCAATCCTATAGAACATTTGTGGGCAGAACTGAAAAAGCTTGTGCGAGCAAGGAGGCCTACAAAACTGACTCATTTACACCAGCTCTGTCAGGAGGAATGGGCCAAGATTCACCCAACTTGTGGTAAACTTGTGGAAGGCTACCCAAAACATTTGACCCAAATTAAACCATTTAAAGGCAATACTACCAAATACTAAATGAGTGTATGTAAACTTCTGACCCACTGGGAATGTGATGAAAGAAATAAAAGCTGAAATAAATAATTCTCTCTACTATTATTCTGACATTTCACATTCTTAAAATAAAGTGGTGATCCTAACTGACCTAAGACAGAGAATTTTTACTAGGATTAAATGTCAGGAATTGTGAAAAACTAAGTTGAATTGTATTTGGCTAAGGTGTATGTAAACTTCCAACTTCAACTGTATATGCCCTGGGTTATATGTGTAGGCCTACCTATGTTAGCACATGTTGTATACAAAAACAGTTGAACATCACACACAATGTATAAACCCATTAGAAGTGGAGAAGGCCAACACTCTTGGGGATCTGCTTGGTGTGAAGGGTTCTGTTTCAGCCCAGAAATAACACACCTGATTCAACTTATCAAACCTCATGAGTTGATAATCAAGTGTGCTATTGCTGGGCTGGAACAGAAGTCTGCTCACCCAGTAGATCAGGGATCAGTGGAGCAAGGTTAGTCACCGCTGGTATGGAGTTTTTTTGATCACCTGAAATGATGCTATAGTAATAATAGCCTACGTGTTACTACCACTCAATTTTCTATTGTTGTTTCGACTACAATGTCTAATCTTTACATACGAGTTAGATTATTTGAACATTTTGTTTTTGATGAAGCGTTTAAACTTGTTAAAATATTATTCATAATGGACTAGTGTCAATGTTGATGAATCACAATCCTGCATTAAAGAGGGGAAGGGGTCCTGTCTCTAAAATGTCTGTGTTTCTGTGTTTTCTCAAATGAACATGGCTTTTTTGCCTGTCTAGTTGTAAGATCTCCAATCTGTTTTATTCGATTGTCACGCTGTCTCAGTATATCAGCTATCTGAATCCAACCATATACCAGTGCTGCAGGCTGGTCTCATAGACTAGACGTAACATAGTAAACGTACATCCGGGACACTCAAATAGAGCCCCACAGTGGAGGTGTCATAATACCCATAAAACCTATCGGTCAAACAGGGAAAATGTTCCAATAATTTTTCCGCCATTGATTTTAGAAACAATTCAAATAAGGGCTGTGTGTCGTGTAGGCTTATCCTGGCGTGACGTTTTTTGATAAACATATAAAACTCTCTCGGACGAGGTGGCTTTTATCAATATATTTGGCTCTATTTATTCTCAGATTTTAACATGCTAATTAGTATCAAAGTAGAGATCATTCAAGACTACAAATCCTTGCAAGCTTGTGCACATCACCTCTAGCTGACACCTTTGCTAACAGGTATTGTGTCAATTTAAAACTTGCTTTAGACAGTTTACAGACTTATTAATTTAAAAATATTTAGCCAATTTATTCATGGCTAAATTTAGCCAACATTAGATAGTTAATCCAGATATTGTTACCTTTTTGCCTCGATCTGGCTGTCTCATCCAGATGGTGGTATTTGTGGTTCTTTATGATAGCCACATTAGCAGCTAATTAGCATTTCATTTTTGGGGAGTAAATACAGGCTAACATATTAATAAAAGTCCCCTTGTCAGGGGGCTCCCGAGTGGCACAGCAGTCTAAGGCACTGCATCACAGTGCTAGAAGCATCACTACAGACCCGGGTTTGATCCCAGGCTGTGTTGCAACCGACCGCGAGACCTATGAGGTGGCGCACAATTGGCCCAGCATCGTCCTGGTTAGGAGAGGGTTTGTTCGGCCTGGATGTACTTGTCCCATCGTGCTCTAGCGGTTCCTATGGCGGGCCGGGCGCATGCACACTGACTTCGGTCACCAGTCGCACCACAGTGTTTCCTCCGACACATCGGTGCGACTGGCTTCCGGGTTAAGTGGGCAGTGTGTCAAGATGCAGTGCGGCTTGGCAGGGTGTTTCGGCGGAAGCATGGCTCTCGACCTTGGCCTCTCCCGAATCCGTACGGAAGCAGCGATGGGACAAGACTAACTACCAATCGGATATCATGAAATTGGGGAGAAAAAGGGGTAAAAAATATAATAAAGAAAAAAGTCACCTTGTCCGAGAAAGATTTACACGGTTATCAAAATGTCATGCCAGGGTAGGTCTACACGAAACACAGCCCTTATTTGAACTCTTTCTAAAATCTCCTATGTGATGAATGGTGGAATACAATTAAAGTAGGACAATTAACGAAGAGGCAACTCAAATGAACTTTAATCGCTTTTATTCAAATTTTTACATTGCAAAATGTTTTTCATGCCACAAGAGGTACCGGATCTGGCCAAATAGGTTCCGGAAAGAAGAACGGAGAGATACCGGATTCTGTTCCGGCTCAAATTAAGCACGGACCTTAACGCTAGCCCCTAGCCCAGCTAACATTCGCCACCTAGCTAGAATTCATAACATATCATACATTTTGCAAATTCATAACATATTGTACATTTTGCAAATGCGTAACATATTGTACAATTTGCAAATTCGTAACATATAATATGAATTGTAATTCATAACATATCATACGGATTTACGTACAGAATAATGCAAAATGCTCTGAGACCAGGTTGAGTGCTGACAAAATTGTTTAGTGTAAAAATCCAACCCTTGTAATTTAGGTACAGTATGAAAGTAAGGACATGACAATTCGGTGAAAGGAGATGAGCATTAGAGGTAACATATTTTGAGGTTCATTTTATTTGATTCATTTTAGCAATGTTGCTTGCAAAAACGGTTGTTGTTGTTCCCATAGTAGATAGACCAGGCGTTTTCAACTCTTACCCTATGAGGTCCGGTGTCTGCTGGTTGTCTCTTCAAACCTGATAATTATTTGCATCCTCCTGGTGTCCCAGGTCTAAATTAGTCCCTGATTAAAGGGGAACAATGAAAGCAGTGAAAGCCGTGGAACTGGCTTCGAGGTCCAGAATTGAGTTTGAGGGAGATAGACAGTTCCATGGTTGGTTTATGTATCACTGACCCTGAATAAGCTAAATACTGGGCTAACACAGCTAACCTTTAGGTCAATAATATGCTGTTTTTATTAACATTTTGTTGCCTTTATAATTCTGAGAGAAATTGAACTAGCTCTAGCTAGTTATACCTAGGTAGCTTACAAGGTTAACTGACTTTTCTCAAAATGAACCTCATTGTGACTAGCTTCTTCTTGTCCCGGGGCTCATGCAACCCTGCACACCCAAATAACACTCCAGAAACGTCAAAATAAGAAATATTGAACTGGCCAGCATTGTTGACCATTTCTCCCCTCTTGCTGCGGCTTCATTTCATCTCAAAACAACAGAGAAATGCTGTAAAAACCAGTGTGCCGCAAACGTTCTGAAATGTTTTGTCACCAAGTGTTTGTTTTATAGATTTTTTTTTGTCTTCACGCACTGAGGGGATTCGATGAATCTCGCCCAGGCTCCCATGTAGGCGTGTTTAGCACTGTGATTTACACCTGGTTCGCACCCCTCCTTAGCTGATTTTTGCCATGGAACTTCCCCAGGTTTCCTGTTTTAGGGAAGCCTGGTTCACGACAAGGCTAGGTTTGATACAACTCCCTAGTTTGATTATTTGGTTTTGTCCTCGCCAAGAATCATATTCTATTTTCGTGATTGACGCAGAGCTGAAACTAAACACATATGTTTTATTAAAATTGGTATCTTGCAAGTGGCTAGAGCAAGTTTGATCCTAAATATGTATTCTGTGGAGGCCTTGGGCCAAGCCAATCACAATGCTTAGTATGGACGATCAGAATGTTGTCGTGCTTTGTTAAGGGGCACAGGTAACATCCATGATGACCTTGTGCAAATGTGCCATTGATCTCCTTCCAATTGGTATAAGAGAATCAGTTCCATTTCCACATCTTTGACAGCATGCTGATCCAGCTGCTTGGCTAGATGCCATGTGTTCTTGTCAATTAGGCTGTAAATAGAAACATGTAGAGGAAGCCTTTGTAGAGTCCCCTAGCTGAGGGCAGAAACATGTCATGACATCATCATGCGCTGGATGATTGATTCAGACACTCAGGTTGTATTTTATACTCTGCCACTTCACAGGAGAATGGGTTTTAATTAAAAAAAAGATGGCTCTTGCATGGGTGAGATATTTTTAATTAACACCACGTGAAAATCAATGTGTCTCTCAACCAATTGAATGTGTTTGTTTACTCTAAAATGAAGTGTTGCTGAATTGAGGAAGAAGAGGATATTTGTATTTCTCTCCTCACACCTTTCCTCCCTAATGTTTCTCACATTCAGAAGTCTACATCTGGACTTTCCACACTCCCCGTTCAGTGCCATCTATGGAGTGCCCATCAACAGCCCTGGGACACTCTACCCCTCTGAGTTGCCCCCGTCATACGAGTCTGTGGTGGGGATGGGGATGGGGCAGACCCCTGCCAGTCAGGTGAGTATCACTACCATCCTTCCCTCATAAAAGACCAGTGTACTAGCCAGCCTCTTTCTAACATTACACATTGTCTATTCACAGTCAGAGTAGTTTAGAACCCCTCTCACTGTTGAATACGTCCCTGTTTACATGCACATTGTAAGAACACAACTACAAAGGAGAGTGCTAAGAGAGGCATTTTGGCTTCAGAAGAAGTTGTTGTGTGAGATCACAAAGAGAGAAGGAGAAGTACACAGAGAGAAGCTAGCTGTGTTAGAGACTCAGTTGAAGTTGAAGTTTCTATTTGGGTTTAGGATTAGTGAGGTGAGAGGATTTTATGCTCTTCTCTCTCTCTCTCTCTCTCTCTCTCTCTCTCTCTCTCTCTCTGTGTAAATCGCTGCCACAGGCTCTAATAAAGGAGACATAATAAAGACGTGTAACATTTCCTTATGCAGATGACCCAATTCACTGCTGACCTCAAAGGCCTCCCCTAAGACAGAAGCACACACATACAGTGCATTCAGAAACTATTCAGACCCCTTGACTTTTTTCTACATTTTGTTACGTTACAGCCTTTTTCTAAAATGGAATCTACACACAATACCCCATAATAACAAAGCAAAACCAGTTTTTTTTCTTCAGATATCACATTTACATAAGTATTCAGACCCTTTACTCAGTACTTTGTTGAAGCACCTTTGGCAGCGATTACAGCCTCGAGTCTTCTTAGGTATGACACTACAAGCTTGGCACACCTGTATTTGGGGAGTTTCTCCCATTCTTCTCTGCAGATATTCTCAAGCTCTGTCAGGTTGGATGGAGAGAGTCGCTGCACAGCTATTTTCAGGTCTTTGCAGGAATGTTCAATCGGGTTCAAAACCGGGCTCTAGCTGGGCCCCTCAAGTACATTCAGAGACTTGTCCCGAAGCCACTCCTGCGTTGTCTTGGTTGTGTGCTTAGGATCGTTGTCCTGTTGGAAGGTAAACCTTTACCCCAGTCTGAGATCCTGAGTGCTCTGGAGCAGGTTTTCATCAAGGATCTCGCTGTACTTTGCTCTGTTCATCTTTCCCTTGATCCCGACTAGTCTCCCAGTCCCTGCCGCTGAAAAACATTGACACAGTATTATGCTGCCAGCACCATACTTCATCGTAGGGATGGTGCCAGGTTTCCTCCAGACGTCACGCTTGGCATTCAGGTGAAAGAGTTCAATCTTGGTTTCATCAGACCAGAGAATCTCATTTTTCATGGTCTGAGAGTCCTTTAGGTGCCTTTTGTCAAACTCCAAGCGGGCTGTCATGTGCCTTTAACTGAGGAATGGCTTCCATCTAGCCACTTCCATAAAGGCCTGATTGATGGAGTCCTGCAGAGATTGTCCTCTGGAAGGTTCCGCCATCTCCACAGAGGAACTCTGGAGCTCTGTCAGAGTGACCATCGGGTTCTTGGTCACCTCCCTGACCAAGCCCCCTCTCCCCCGATTGCTCAGTTTGGACGGGTGGCCAGCTCTAAGAAGAGTCTTGGTGGTCCCAAACTTCTTCCATTTAAGAATGATGGAGGCCACTGTGTTCTTGGGGACCTTCAATGCTGCAGACATTTTTTGGTACCCTTCCCCAGATCTGTGCCTCGACACAATCCTGTCTCAGAGCTCTACTGACACTTCCTTCGATCTCATGGCTTGGTTTTTGCTCTGACATGCACTGTCAACTGTTGGACCTTATATAGATAGGTGTGTGTCATTCCAAATCATGTCCAGTTGAATTTACCACAGGTGGACTCCAGTCAAGTTGTAGAAACATCTCAAGAATGATCAGTGGAAACAGGATACACCTGAGATCAATTTCGAGTCTCATAGCAAAGGGTCTGAATACTTATGAAAATGAGGTATCTTTTTTATACTGTAAATGTGCAAACATTTCTAAAAACCTGCTTTCGCTTTGTCATTATGGGGTATTGTGTGTAGATTGGAAAACAATTTATTTAATACATTTTAGGATAAGGCAGTAACCTATCAAAATGTGGAAAAAGTTATACTTTCCAAATGCACTATAGGTGTGATGGGAAAAGTCTCATTTAGATGAGATACAGAAGACACGTCTAGTCTGGTAGAACTTCAGAGCAGGTATAGATTTCAGTTTGGTGTTTGTCCTATGAACTCAATAATGGAGGTACTATCATTGTCTACCTGGAGAAAATGTGAGAGGTCACTTCTTCAAGGAATATAGTTGGTTTCCTGTTGAATACAGCTGGGTCGTTCCACCAATTGGGTGTCAAACTTGGTTAAAAAAAATCATCCCATTTTAATATTGACATAAAGAGCACATGTTCAACTTCATAAAAAACATGTTTTCCCATCTCTTGAGGTTAAATTTAAAAAACAAATATTATAGTAATTGCCTATTAAGTGCCAAATAAAGTAACAGGGTTGACTGTAACAGGGTTGACGATTTCATCTTAAATCAGCCTTGTGTCAGGGGGAATGGAAGCTTGTTGTGTGCAACAGGGAGTGGCAATTGAATGCAAGCTTAACAAAAAATGACATTCAATCATTGGCACAGTTATCTGTTCAGAGCTGAGTGGTGCTTTGTGGCTCTCCTAAGACAGGCAAGATCACAGGAGACAAAGACATAGGAATCCAATCTGTAACAAAGCTGCGTGGTTCCACAAAAAAAAGAGTGCCTTTTGTGTCCCTTTGATATTCTAGGAGACATTGTGCACCAACATTTTAGAACAAGATATATTATTTGCTCTAAAATGTAATACCAAAAGGCTTCCCCTCGTCTTTTAGAGCTCTCCGCACAGATCTCCTGAAAATGATCTTCCAACAAAGATTCTGTGAATGAGGTCAAATCAATATAGAGTTTTCTCACCTGAAGTACATGCCTTTGAAGTGTTGATGCAGGGAGAGCACCTGAGGGGACTGGCTGCTGTTAGATGTATGCCTTATAGGGGAGCAGCTGCAATATGAGGATCTAGATTCCCCTTGAATAGACACTCGTCGCTCAGGCTCAGGTTGACTAGAATAGAGGTATAGACCCGAAATGATCCGTTTGTACAGGTGACTGCAGCTTATGATTGGTAAGACTGAGGTATTGTATTGGAACATACTTTATATTAAATGGTATTAAAGACACTACACGGCATTACATTCTTCTAAGACCCTGATTATCCTTTTTCATATTCACTGCTATGATTTAGAAATACTCATCATGATGAGATGAGAAAGAAAGCACACATAACGTCATAAGCATACAATTACCTAAGAAAACCACATTATAGTGACAGTTCACCACCTCTAAAATCCCAATGGAATTCCTGATGTAGAGTGGGTGTGCTTGGAGAGCTCTCTACTGGCCAGAGTGTGGTACTGAGCACATGGTTGCCAGATGTGTCGGGAAGAAGCAGCGGCCTCTGACAGATGTTCTCCAAAAGGATTCTCTGCCTCGCCCACCTGCAGAATTATTTGGTTCCCTCACTCACTATCCCTTTGGAAATGTGTGTCTCCTTTGTCAACTGTAAAAACAAATCATGTCCTGTCTGTCTGTCTGTCTGTCTGTCTGTCTGTCTGTCTGTCTGTCTGTCTGTCTGTCCGTCCATGTGCTCCCCTCGTGCTCCCCTCTGCAGGTCACTACCAGCATTGATCAGCAGGCCACTGAGTCCAGCCTCTGTGAGAGAAACACCACAGCTGGTCTCAGTACTCAGGGTAAGGAAGGCTTAATCACTATCACTACAGCCACCCCGCACACCACTTTGACTGTGTGTGAACAGGCTGGTGTATCTCACCCATAGGGGTGAGCCATGTTTGATATCTATGCCTGTACTGTAATTTGGTGCAGCTGATGCTTTTGCTCTCCTGTGTCTTGTCCCAGCCTCGGTGGACAGTGCCTCTCTAATGGTATCAGAGGAGGTGGCAGAAATTCCAGACCACAGTTGCTCCTCAGAGGATCTCTGTTCCCTGGAGGTGCAGGGCTCTGACTCCTCTCCCTATGGCACGCTGCACACCGCCCCCACTGATGGCAGCTGTATCAGTCTAGAGCTCAATGCCCGCTTCTCCCACCGCCACGGCGGCCCGGCCCGGCTCGACGACACAGGCTACAGCGAGTCCTCCCACACCCAGGACTCCATACCCCACTCTCCAGACTGGTCCATAGAGAACAGCAACATACTGGAGCACGAGGAGCCCAAGGGAGGAGCAAAGCTACACGCAAACGTCAAAGAACGAGCCAGTAGGAAGCAGCTGATTCTTCCTGTCCCTTCTACTCCTCCCTCCCTGCCCTCTGCCTCCCCCTCTGCAGCCACAGCCTCCGTAGAGGCAGCCTCAGCAGCCCAGAGCCTCCCTGCCTGCCCCTCCCCGTCCCCCCCTGCCCGGCCCCGTGGCTCCCGGCTGTGCTTCAGTGTGTGGTCCCCATCCTCCTCTTCCTCCTCCCCGGCCTCGCAGCCCCCTTCTACCTCAGCGCCCACTGAGCGACCCCGCATGCTCCGGTCTGGCAGGAGGTATCGCAAGCTGGCTCGCATCGTACGCTCCACCAGCGACCCCATCTCCTGTACCTCCATATCTGGAAGTACGTGAGTTGCTCCGGTGTCGGCACGACACTGCTCCCCATGTGTTGTTTAGGAAAGATCCTGTCATTACTGTTGAGATTAACCGGGTTAATCAGATCACATAGGCAGCTAGCATCACTTCATTTGGTGAAATGCAAATAATATACTTAAGCATAAGTACTTGCTCACCATAGGGCTAACATCTCCCTCCGCAGGTGACAGCTGTGGCAGCCCCTCTGCAAGCAACCCTCCTCCGGAAGATTCTCCTCAGACTTCACCAGAGCAAGGTAACGCCCACCCCACCAGAGCCTTTTACCACCTCTCCACTATGTACGCCTTTCACATCCCCCCACCTAACCTAGCAGTCTACACATACAGTACCCCTGGCGAAAACACCCATTTAGACCAGCGACTCGTAGGAGAAAAGAGCGTTCACCTACAGAATGTGCAAATGTGTTGAATATGTTGAGTCCCGCCTGATTGGATGTTGTTGTATGTTTGTGTCTTTGGTGTGTTCAGAGTCCACAGAGGTGGCAGCTCCTCCCCACGCCGCTGCCAAAGTCAGCACCCGCAGTGGTAGGAAGCAGAAGGAGGGGAGGAAAGTGGACATCCGCCTCAAACCGCGAGCCCTGCACACGGTCTCCAACGAGCGCCCACACTCTCTGGCTGACCTCAAGACGTATAAAGACACCAAAATCCTGGTGGCCAAATTCCTGGAGCACTCCAGCTGCAGTCTACCTCCAGAGGTCCAGCAGGTGGTCAACAGCATCAAGTATGTCATCAAGTCTGACGAGAGACACATGGAGGAAGCTATATTCAGTGCCAATGTCATAGATCAGGTACACCTATTGATGGGCATGAGTATGAATGCATATACAAAATAAGCTGGTCTGATAACTTAATGAAACCATTGTTGGACCATTCTGGTCTAAACTGTTGGTCAGTGATATTGATGGATTTGTTTGTTTGTTTCTGTTACTTTGCACAGGTGATGACACATTCACAACGCATCATCGGCAGCCCAAGGAAGCGTGCCCATGAAGACTTGCACCTACAAAGCTGTGGGGCCTTGAGTTCCCCTTCCTCATCCCTGCGCCGTCCACCTACAGCACCAGGGCCTCCCAACCCCCCTGCTTCTGTGGACTCCTCTCCCTCACCCTCTGAACGCACTCAAAGCCTTTTGTGTAGAGAGACCATCCTTTGACTGCCCTCCCTCCCCACCAAGGACTCAACCTCTATTTCTATCTCATAGTGCCCTGTGAGACTGTGCCAAGACTTGAGCAGAAACAAACTCAGTAGGTCATGTCTGGAGTGGATTAGCTTCTGTTCTCTCTCTCTCTCTCTCTCATATCAAAAACAGCAGAATGTTCTCTTCTCCCTCAAGGGATTTTTTAACAGTCTCAACCCTGTAAACACACTTGTAAGCCAACTAAATGGAGACGTCATGATGAAAAACTAGTGCTCTACTTTATGAAAAGGAAAGAAAAACGACTTTGTATTAAAACTGTGAACTGGACAGTTTTGGGATGGCACTAACTCCAGCAGACTTTGTGGATTTTGATTGGCTGAATACTGTGTGCCACTGCAGGACAGAGAACGTTACAAAAGTGGATTATTTAACTTACCTCAATGTGTTACAGTTCTTATCAGTGTTACAATAAAATATGACTTTCTATGTTGTAGTCGACCTCCTTTCAATAATGTTATGTCATTTGAACATTACATACATTTATAGGAGGCGCGAGAGACACAGAAGCCATGCTTACAGAAGATGCATGGCGCAACTGAATAGTAAAAAAAAAACATGAAAATACTGTATGTACAAATCACACAAATTGTGTAATATTTTGAAAACCTTGTTCATTGTAACTTTTGAAATGTCAAGAACTTGTGGTTTGACAAACTATTCTGAATGAGTGAGGTTGCCATCCAATTGGCAACAGATTTTCAGGTGAATATTCAAAAATCTGCATAGAAACAATATCCCCAACAGAGGTGTTTCCATCAAACTGACTTATTAGCGGATAAAATGCTGCGCGTGATGACGTAGTGTACATAAAATGACTTTTGCACTTAAGTTTTCATGTACTGAATAAATCAATTGAAGTTTAAAGGGATAGTTGACCCAAATGACAAAATAAGATATTGGTTTCCTTACCATTTAAGCATTCTATGGACAAGGTATGACAGCAGTCCCTGCTTTGGTTTCATTTCCCTGCTACTATTTCCATATGCTTGAAAATAAAAGAGAGCCGCACACTCTAGGAGCTCAGATGCAAAAATGTAATTACCAACGTTTCGACAGCCAAGCTGTCTTCATCAGGGTATAATCACAAGCACTGTGGGATGACTCGTTTATATAGTGTCAAAAGACACAGGTGTCTGTAATCATGGCCAAGAGTGGCCTAAAGTCATTGGTTAATTATCAAATATTAAAATGGCATACAAAGAACAGCATACAAACAACAAATGGATAGCATACGATCATAGGTTCATTTTAGACTACACAAGCTTACAAACAATTACAATGGCAAAGTCACAATAATCACAAGAACGGCTTCAGATCAGTCTACGTTGAGACCGAAGGGAACAAGGGTCTTTATGTTAAAGCTCCAGGCAGCCTCTCGTTTTAACAATAAATTATCAAGGTCCTAGGGAGGGTGACATGTTCGATGCCAATATAACGCAGAGACGAAATCGAGTGGCCTGCCTCCAAGAAGTGGGCCGCAACTGGATAAGCAAAGTTTTTACACCTAATGGTGCTACCGTGCACCTTTGATTGGGATCGATTTCCCTGTTTGTGGGTGTTTGAAGGATCTACATTTATAAGTGCCATTGCATTGAGCACAGCCATTACACTTATAATTTCCATCCAGTAGGGGCGCAAATAGACTTGTTCAGGAATATCTTGGGGTGGTAAATCAGAGTTTACCAATTGGTCTCTGAGATTTCTGCCCCGCGAGAATACGACCAAGGGAAGGTCCGAAAACACATTACCGAGACTATCATCGGATTTTAGAATGTGCCAATGTTTGTGAACAATTCCCTTAATTTGTTCAGAACGCTTTGAATAGTAGGTAGTTAGAACACAAGAATGCGTCGTTTTGTTTTGAATTTTCTCTATGGCAATATTAATCTGATCATTTTTGTAGCCCCTCTCCTTGAACTTTCTTTGCGTCTCTGTTTCCATATGCTAACATTTAAATATTTTTGGCACAAATATATATCATACTTTTTTGGGCATAATTTCCAAATCATGTGAAAGTATCTAAAATGTATTGTGATCCTCAAGAGAGTCAATTATAGATGTTTTAAAAAATATCTCTCATTGATCGAGACAGGTGAGTGCAGGACATGCAGGACCCAGGGATAAATGTAGATTACATTTCCAAGTACGGGACAATGTGTGCACACACCCCAAAAAATGATGGGCCAAATCATAGAAGTACATATAGAACCCCTATTAATTCAATAGGGTCTCTGTGGGCCTAGTCCCAAAGATTTGTCATTTAACTTTTAAAATGTATGACCTTTTATTGTGGCATAAACACAACCAGTCATAATGTCTTCATCTGATTCTCATACCTCAAAGGGCTCCTTTACTAGGCTACTCGCGCACATTCACTCACTCGCATCTTTCCAGCCATCATACAGTGGTGAATGGAAAGAGACATCTGTTACACAAAACAGCAAAAAGTGTAATGACATTTGTCATTTGGTGATTGTCATTAGGCTAGAATATATGCATCCACTGCTGCCCTGCGTCTCGGATCCCGCCACTACTCATCTCTGCCTTGGCAAAATGTCATTGTTCTCATTGAACCATATCGCATTTTTGAGTGTATAGGCCACTATACCACCCGTTTTCAAGTCCAATCGCACATTTTTCATGCCTCTGACATACGGTAATGATTAATAATGGTGTAATAGCCTACAGTTTTGTTGACATTTTGTTTGAATTACTATGATAGGCTCATGCTTTACTGGTATGGTGTACCCACACTATTTATTTTGCTGGGACTCTGTACCAGACCGTACCACCTTACTTTCACCCCTGGATGGACGCACCTGTCTCAAGCAATGAGAGAGGATTTGAAATAGACAAGATGGCGGCGTACACATTGTTGCATTACTTCATGGAGCAACACATGTATTTATTTTAATAACAGCGCATTTAAAAAATACTAACGAACCACCTACAACTGGACACAGACATTTTAGAAGATAAATGTTTTGCCGAATCATGAACGAAGAGAGTTTCGCCAAGTTAATAAGGTTTGTCAAAAATTTGCTGCTACACCAAACAGTACCTATCCTGTAACGGCTAATGGAGCATCACATTAGCCCATTACAATCTGTTAGCTACAGCATCATTCAAATGATAGCCTACCCTCAATATTTATTAGAACATGTGCATGAAGCTCATCACCGTGCACATAACCACCGTAAGTTATGAAGTTAGGAAATAAGTTATGAAGTTCATCATACCTTATTCCCTCTGCCTATGAACTCCGCTTTTAAATGGCCTGGTGGTAGTAGGCCTCAACATAATCAGTGACGATACACATAAAAGCGTGTCCATCGTAATGCATAATGTATTTTACCTGCCCCGACCTCCTCCTTCTTTAAATTTGTACTGTCACAGCCTCCCTATTCATCTATATATCTTATCTAGCCCTGTTTCCGTCTACTGTCCCGGAGTGTGAATTCATTACATTTTCTGAGACAAAAAGGGATGGGACAACAGATGGGGAAAAGGGAGTAAAACTGCCCTACCAACTAACCCTGTACCCTTTAAAACCTCACCACTATCTGATCCTACAGCAGACCAGCAGCCTGGGAGGACGGGACACTATCGCTCCACACACCTTGTAACTCTTCTGCAGTAAAATCACGTACAACCAAGTGCTTTTCTGCAGCTGCCAGCACAACATCTAATTTCGGTGATTGCGGTACAGATGATAACGATGGGTATGGACCCTAAGAAACACAGTTACTGAAGCACATGTTATTCCTATCAATATCTATTGGCCTTATCCTACTCACAGGGATCCTCTTCACTGCCTCAGCATATGACATCTTCTGTACTACGCTGATCCTGGCAACCTCCACCTGCCTTTCTCTCACAGAACCATGGGTACCCCTAGAGTTAACACACACAACTTTTCCCACCGATACTACATATCGCCTATAGCCTTGTCTCATTCCCTCCTGTACACTACTCACATCTAGGAATCTTCCTCATACACACCGTTGCAACATGACCATACACTTGGCACCTGAAATACTGCAGCAGGTTCAGCACAAAACCTCGTACTGGATAACTGATATATCCTAACATGACTTAGTCAAGTAAAGACTCAACATCATAACTCAAAAGAACAGACAGTGACTCTTCTATTTCACCCCACTCTCCACAGGGTCTCTGTCGCATCAAATGGCAGGCATCACAAACACTGGGAATCTTCCCCTTCAGCTGATCCATGTTTTTCTGTTGCTCATTACAAAAATGAGATTTCAGTCTTGGCAATGTGTTTCCAGACCAATTCTGCATTTAGTTAATGATGTTTGTCCCCCATGAGACACTGTAGACACGGAAGCCTATATCACTTCCTCAAAATCCCCAGAATGAATCCAGGATAACTCAAGAAATCTTTAATTATATTTTACCTTTTTTGCAGAGGATGTTTTAGTTGCGCAATTTTACATCTAACTAAGGTGTTTGGTGCAGTATTTCTCAAGTTAAAAAATGGTGACGTCTTATGTAAATAGTCGGCACTGCTGAGCAGGTCTGTCACACTGTCTATGCTATTGGATAGAGAGCAATCACCACAGCTGTTCACCCCATGTTAGTGGGCAAATGGACATGTCAAATCAAAACCCAACCATCATTTATCCATTGTTTATTTATTTTTTTAAATGTTATTTCACCTTTATTTAACCAGGTAGGCTAATTGAGAACAAATTCTCATTTGCAACTGTGACTTGGCCAAGATAAAGCAAAGAAGTTTGACGCATACAACAACACAGAGTTACACATGGAATAAACAAACATACAATCTGTCACGCCCTGGCCATAGAGAGGCTTTTATTCTCTATTTTGGTTAGGCCAGAGTGCGACTAGGGTGTGCATTCTATGTTCATTTTCTATGTTTTGGATTTCTTTGTTGCTTGGACGGGTGTGGTTCTCAATCAGAGGCAGCTGTCTATCGTTGTCTCTGATTGAGAACCATACTTAGGTAGCCTTTTCCCACCTGGGTTTTGTGGGTAGTTGCTTTCTGTTTTTGTGTCTGCACCAGACAGAACTGTTTCGGTTGTTCTCTTTGTTGTTTTGCTATTCAGTGTTCAGTTCAACTAACAAAAGATGAACACGTACCACGCTGCACCTTGGTCCTCACCTTCTTCCACCAACAGCCGTTACAGAACTACCCACCACCAACAGACCAAGCAGCGTGGTGAAAAGGAGGAATGGACATGGGAGGACATCTTGAACGGCAAGGGATCCTACACATGGGAGGAGATCCTGGCTGGAAGGGATGCCTCCGATGGGAAAAGGTGGAGGCAGCCAGGAGAGCGGAGGCAGCAGGAAAAGGGAACCGGCGATACGAGGGAACGCGGCTGGCAAGGAAGCCCGAGAGGCAGTCCCCCCCCAAAAAAACAAAGCACACGGGGAGTGTGGCAGAGTCAGGTTGGAGACATGAGCCAACTCCCCGTGCTTACCGTGGCGATCATGGGACTGGTCAGGCCCCGGGCTCTGGGGTGAAATTGGAGGTGAGCAAAGGAAGCGAAGCCGAGACTGTGAAGGAGTTGATTGGGGGAGTGAGCAATGAGAGAGCTGCTGTGTTGGTGCATGAGGCACGACATCCGCCTGACGAAGCGTGTCCGCGATTTGATGTCACCTGAGTCAGCTCTCCATACTCGTCCTGAGGTGCGTGCTAGCCGTCTGGTGAAGACTGTGCCAGCCCCACATACCCGGCCTCCTGTGCGCCTCCCTAGCCCTGCACGTCCTGTGCCAGCTCGGCGCTACAGCTCTCCAATACGTGCTCTGAGCCCGGGGGTGTTGCATTCCAGCTCCCCAGACCGCCAGTGCAGAGTTTTACTTGCATTGAAGAGCAGTTGGAGGCCACAGAAGGAGAGTTGTATGGCATTGAATCTCGTCTTTAGTTAACACAGTGTCCAAAGAAGGGCCAGATGTATACAGAATGGTGTCGTCTGCGTAGAGGTGGATCAAATAATCACCAGCAGCAAGAGCACCATCATTGATGTATACAGAGAAGAGAGTCAGACCGAGAATTGAACCTTGTGGCACCCCCATAGAGACTACCAGAGGTCCGGACAACAGGCCCTCCAATTTGACACACTGAACTCTATCAGAGAAGTAGTTGATGAACCGGGTGAGGCAATCATTTGAGAAACCAAGGCTGTTGAGTCTGCCAATAAGAATGTTGTGATTGACAGAGTTGAAAGCCTTAGCCAGGTCGATGAATACGGATGCACAGTAATGTCTCTTATCGATGGCGGTTATGATACCGTTTAGGACCTTGAGTGTGGCTGAGGTGCACCCATGACCAGCTCTGAAACCAGATTGCATAGCGGAGAAGGTACGGTGGGATTCAAAATGGTCGTGATACATGGATGTTCCAATCTCCGTTTTAGACGAGACTGACTTATGACCAAAATTATCCTGTTTACAATTTGTAGTCCATTTTGACCAGTGGCTCAACTTTGGTTTTAGAAGTGGGGGGGACATATTTTTTTATTTTATCCAGTTGGACAAACACTCCAAACAGCCTACCCGACTGCCCGGAGGCATATGCATTTTCCTAAAGCACACCGATGCCTCGTTTTGGGGGAGTGGGGGACGACAATGGCATGTCCCCCGTCCCCTGGGAATGTTACACCCCTGATTTTGACACTTGAATAACTTTCTGGCTCATATCGATGCCACATAGGCCATTTTCAAAGGGATTTGTTGCTTTTTAAAGGCAGTCGCTCTTTAACCACATTTACATACTATGGAAGCATTTAGCTGCTGAAACTCAATTGGAAATACAAATGGACCCATCCACAGTTTTTATGAGCGTAAAATCATAGCACATAAAACAAATCCTGACAGCTGTGATGGAAAGGATGTTTTGGTACACTTTTATAAATGCAAACAGATCATTTGTTCATTCGACATGGTGGGATCTTTTTGTGTAGATAAAATGAATTATGAGGTGGAAACGCCTTTATGCAAATATTGTTATAATAATATCTTGGGGTCATGATGATATACATATGGTGTGTGGTCCTCCCACTAAGACTCGGGAAACCATACAGTTTATTAGGCTACAGATTAAATAAATTATGAACTTCACAGGATGGTGAAAGTACAAGGTGATGAGCTTGATGCTCTTTTCCAATAAATATCGAGGGTCTTATTCTGGTGATATGATTATAGATGCTTGACTGCCAATTGACAACAAAAATCATATACAGTGCCTTGCAAAACTATTCACCCCCTAGGCGTTTTTCCTATTTTGTTGCATTCCAGTCATTAAAATGTATATTTATTTGGATTTCATGTATTGGACATACACAAAATTGTCCAAATTGGTGAAGTGAAATTAAAAAAAGACCTTGTTTCAAAAAATTCTAAAAAAATGTACAAACGTAAAAGTGGTGCGTCAATATCTATTCACATGCTTTGCTATGAAGCCCCTAAATAAGATCTGGTGCAACCAATTACTGTTAAGTGGAGCAACACAGGGGAACCCAAGAGCAGACTCAGTTGAGGAAACAGGGATGAATAAACCAAAATATTTATTGTTACACAGGGAGATATGGACTGCAGATCCAGGGAAGCTCGGATGAGTTGCAGAAAAACCAGATGTGGAGACTGAGGTTGGAGTTAGCTGAGTAGAACAGGGTAAACAGGTCCTGAGGGGAATCCAAGGTAGTGGTGGCGAGTAACATCGAGAGCAAGGTAGTTGGGTGGTGAGATGTGGAACAGGAGTCAGAGACAGAGCGGTAACTGCAATGAGAGGATAAACAGTGTCAGGCAGGGAAACAGGCACAGCAGAGTACCATGATTTTGAACAATCATAAATGGCTAGACTCATGAGCTGACTGAGCAGAGATTTACAATCCAGCAGAGTGGAAGTGGCAGGACTGAGTATTTGTACAGGTCTTTATTATGGAATGGGTTACAGCTGGTAGGGATCTGCTCTGACTCCAGCATACCTGTCTCCAACCACACAATCACACAGAGAGGGACAAGGAGCAGAGAGAGTGTACAGGGGGAGTAACTGCAGGTCAAGAAGAGTGGAGCAGATGTGACAATTACCTTCAGAAGTTATATAATTAGTTAAATAAAGTGTCACATCTGCTCCTGCAACGCCCTCTACTGCTCATACTATGTCTCCTTGACCTGCCGCCACTCCCCCAGTACTCTCTCCCTCTCCCTCTCCCTCTCTCTCTGTGTGTGTGTGATTGTGTGGGTGGAGACAGGTGTGCTGGAGTCAGAGCAGATCCAGCTGCAACCTGTTCTATAATTAAGACCTCTACAAATACTCAGCCCTGCCACTTCCATGCTGCTGGATTGTAATTGCTGCTCAGTCAGTCTATGGGCTAGCCGTTTGTTAATATTCACAGCCTGCTATCCTGTTGTACATGGTTTCCTTGCCTGATGCTGTTTTCCTCTACACTACAGTTCTGCCTGCTCTGACTCTGGACCCTGTCTCCTGTCCCATGTCTCATCCTGCTCCTCTGTCCTGGATTCCTCACTCAACTACCCCCTTGGATTCCCCTCCGGACCTGCTCACCCTGTCTCAACCCCACTCGCTCCAGCCTGTTTCAGTCTTCCAGAGATTTGAGACTGGGACGGAGGTTCATCTTCCAGCAGGACAATGACCCTAAGCATACTGCTACAGCAATACTCAAGTGGTTTCAGGGGAAACATTTAAATGTATTGGAATGGCCTAGTCAAAGCCCAGACCTCAATCCAATTGAGAATCTGTGGTATGACTTAAATATTGCTAGATGTGCCAAGCTTATAGAGACATACCCAAAGAGACTTGCAGCTGTAATTGCTGCAAAAGGTGGTATTGACTTTTTTTTGGGGGGGGGGGGTGTCCTCACACCACAACTTGAGAAAATATGCCGTTTATTAGGCTACAGATGACATGCTATGATGAACTTCACAGGGTGGCGAAAGTGCTCTTGGTGCTCCTTTCCAATAAATATCGACAATCTTATTCTGGTGACATGATGATCGATGCTTTACTGCATGTTGACAAATAAAAACATTTGTGCTCTTATCCATAATCTCATTATGTAGACTAGACTACACCTGCACTGTAGGCTATCTGCAACCTGTTGTCTAGAGCGCACGTACCAAGACCAGAGTAGGCTATCTGCAACCTGTTGTCTAGAGCGCACGTACCAAGACCAGAGTAGGCTATCTGCAAGCTGTTGTCTAGAGCGCTTATTTTGGATTTACAGTAAGTGTGGAGATATGAGCTTCTCGTCATTGTACACAGATAATGGATGGAAACCTGGTTATTGTATCTTACATTAATGTAATATAATAATAATAATATATGCCATTTAGCAGACGCTTTTATCCAAAGCGACTTACAGTCATGTGTGCATACATTCTACGTATGGGTGGTCCCGGGATCGAACCCACTACCCTGCGTTACAAGCGCCATGCTCTACCATGCTCTACCAACTGAGCTACAGAAGGACCATGTGACAGGGTTGTTTCATTTCAAAATGAGGTTATTGAGCCAAACCACTAACCAGAGGGGTATACTACAACGCTTAATGAGTTAGCCAGATAACTTGCCCAAATATTCTGAAATAACATGGTGTAATTGACTCATCGGCCAAAACCACATATCTAAGTTTAGCTTTCTTAATGAACCAGAAAATCGGTAGGTGGAGTTATTTCTGATTGTTAATCAAAGTTAGCTGGCTAACTCATTGATCCTGCTTTGTAGTATACCCCTCAGGTATGACATTGGTTGTGTCACGACCCGGTTACGAACCCGGGTCTCCGGAGTGAGAAACAGTCACTTAACCAACTGAGCCACGAATAGTCGGCAGAACCCAGAAGATGAGGCAGACACAGCAGTACTTGAGACGGTGTATTTAATGAAGTAAAAAGTGAAGTCCTTCAGGAAAACATGTAACTCCACAACCTCAAAAGGAATTCCACAAGAACAAAGGCAATCCTCCAAGACAAAAAAGGTAAATCCACAAGGTGGTAGGTAAAGCATAAAAAGCCTCAAAAGATACTCAAAAATAAATAAACAAGAACAAAAAACAGAATTCCACAAGAGAGTCCACTGGGATCAACAAGAGTTCACAGAATACTAGGGCTGGGTGCTAACATACAAACACAGAGCAAAGAACTGAGGAAAACTAAGGGTTTAAATACAATCAGGGGAAACGAGGCACAGGTGCAAATAATAATGGGGATCAAGGGAAAACAAAAGGTCAAAAAGCACAATGGGGGCATCTAGTGACCAAAAACCGGAACAACCCTGGCCAAATCCTGACAGGTTGTTGTGTTCCAAACAGCATTGCTGCATTTTGTACCATTTCCACACATCAATAGCACTCAATATAAATATAACATTTGCCGGAGTATAAACTAAATCTCCTTGAGAGTTAAGAAAAAAGCTGAACACCATCTAAATCGATCAAATTTCTTATTTTCTGTCAATTGCCACCCTGACACCTTCAGTGTAATGTCTGTTCTGATTCTTGATTGGTTCTTATTCTTTGAGGTTGTAGATACAATGAGAAATTACACACACACACACACACACACACACACACACACACACACACACACACACACACACACACACACACACACACAGACAGACAGACACAGATGGCTCTAGCCTTTTAGAGGCCCAAAGCGAGACTTGTTTGGGATGCCCCCACCTCTCGGCAAAACATTTTAGTGGCCCCCCTCTTGACGGTGGAGGGGAAAAATGGTTTTAAAGTTCATTTACTGCAATTCCACACATTTTGCCATAAGGCGTAGAGAAAACGTTGCCGATTTAAAGGTGATTGTCCTGTGTTTTATATGTTTCCACATTATGAGGTTGGAATAATACTGTGAAATTGTGAAATGGATGATAACACCATTTTAGTGTAAGAGCCGTTTGAAAAGACCACCAACAATGTCAGCCATATTTGGTGTGATAGAGTTTTGGCCTTCCATGGTGAAATCCCCATGTGTTAAATTAGTTATTATAAACTGGGCGGTTCGAGGCCTGAATGCAGATTGGCTGACAGCTGTGGAATATCAGACCGTATACCACGGGTATGACAAAACATTTATTTGTACTGCTCTAATTATGTTGGTAGCCAGTTTATAAAATAGCAATAAGGCACCTCAGTGGTTTGTGGTATATGGCCAATATATCATGGCTAAGGGCTGTATCCAGGCACTCAAATCAAATCAAATGATATTAGTCACATGCACCGAATACACCAGGTGTAGACCTTTTTTTTTTGACCTTTATTTAACTAGGCAAGTCAGTTAAGAACAAATTCTTATTTTCAATGACGGCCTAGGAACAGTGGGTTAACTGCCTGTTCAGGGGCAGAACGACAGTTTTGTGCCTTGTCAGCTCGGGGATTTGAACTTGCAACCTTCCGGTTACTAGTCCAACGCTCTAACCACTAGGTTTACAGTGAAATGCTTACTTACAAGCCCCTAACCAACAATGCAGTTTTTTAAAAATATGAGAAACAATAGTAAATAAAAGTAACAAGTAATTAAAGAGCAGCAGTAAAATAACAGGACAGTAACAGACAATATACAGGGGGGTACAGGTACAGAGTCTATGTGCGGGGGCACCAGTTAGTTGAGGTAATATGTACATGTAGGTAGAGTTATTAAAGTGACTATGCATAGATGATAACAGCAGAGAGTAGCAGCGGTGTAAAAGGGGGGCAATGCAATTAGTCTAGGTAGCCATTTGATTAGATTTTCAGGAGTCTTACGGCTTGGGGGTAGAAGTTGTTTAGACGCCTCTAGGACCTAGACTTGGCGCTCCGGTACCACTTGCCGTGTGGTAGCAGAGAGAACAGTCTATGACTAGGGTGGCTGGAGTCTTTGACAATATTTAGGGCCTTCCTCTGACACTGCCTGGTGTAAAGGTCCTGTATGGCAGGAAGCTTGGCCCCAGTGATGTACTAGGCCGTACGCACTACCCCCTGTAGTGCCTTGTGGTCGGCAGTGATGCTGTAGAACCTTTTGAGGATCTGAGGACCTATGCTAAATCTTTTCAGTCTCCTGAGGGGGAATAGGTTTTGTTGTGCCCTCTTCACGACTATCTTGGTGTGCTTGGACCATGTTAGTTTGTTGGTGATGTGGACATGCTACGGGTCGCTAGTCATTTAGGCAGGTTAGCTTAGTGTTCTTGGGCACAGGGACTATGGTGGTCTGCTTAAAACATGTTGATATTACAGACTCTGACAGGGAGAGGTTTAAAATGTCAGTGAAGACACTTGCCAGTTGGTCAGCGCATGCTCGCAGTACACGTCCTGGGATCCGTCTGGTCCTGTGGCCTTGTGAATGTTGACCTGTTTAAAGGTCTTACTCACGTCAGCTGCGGAGAGCGTGATCACGCAGTCTTCCGGAACAGCTGATGCTCTCATGCATGTTTCAGTGTTATTTGCCTCTAAGCTAGTGTAGAAGTAGATTGGCTCGCCTGGTAGGCTCATGTCACTGGACAGCTCTCGGCTGTGCTTCCCTTTGTAGTCTGTAATGGTTTGCAAGCCCTGCCACATCGGACGAGCATCAGAGCTGGTGTAGTACGATTCGATCTTAGTCCTGTATTGACGCTTTGCCTGTTTGATGGTTCATCGGAGGGCATGGCATGATTTCTTATAAGCTTCCGGGTTAGAGTCCCGCTCCTTGAAAGCGGCAGCTCTAGCCTTTAGCTCAGTGTGGATGTTTCCTGTAATCCATGACTTCTGGTTGGGGTATGTACGTACGATCACTGTGGGCACGACGTCATCGATGCACTTATTGACGAAGCCAATGACTGATGTGGTGTACTCCTCAATGCCATCGGAGGAATCCCAGAACATATTCCAGTCTGTGCTACCAAAACAGTCCTGTAGCTTAGTATCTGCTTCACATTGTATATAGACTCCCCTTTTTTCTACTGTGTTATTGACTTGTTAATTGTTTACTCCATGTGTAACTCTGTGTTGTCTGTTCACACTGCTATGCTTTATCTTGGCCAGGTCGCAGTTGCAAATGAGAACTTGTTCTCAACTAGCCTACCTGGTTAAATAAAGGTGAAGTAAAAAATAAAATAAATAAAAAACTCTGACCACTTTTTTTGTATTGATCGTGTCACTGGTGCTTCCTGCTTTAATTTAATTTGTTAGCAGGAATCAGGAGGATAGAATTATGGTCAGATTTGCCATATGGTGGGCGAGGGAGAGCTTTGTATGCGTCTCTGTGTGTGGAGTAAAGGTGGTCCAGAGTTTTTTTCCCTCTGGTTGCACGTTTAACATGCTGATAGAAATTTGGTAAGACGGATTTAAGTTTCCCTGCATTAAAGTCCCTGGTCACTAGGAGTGCAGCCTCTGGGTGAGAGTTTTCCTGTTTGCTTATGGTGGAATACAGCTCATTCAGTGCGGTCTTAGTGCCAGCATCAGTCTGTGGTATGTAGACAGCTACGAAAAATACAGATGAAAACTCTCTAGGTAGATAGTGTGGTCTACAGCTTATCATGGCATACTCTACCTCAGGCGAGCAAAACCTTGAGACTTCCTTAGATATCGTGCACCAGCTGTTATTTACAAAATAAATAGTCCACCGCCCCTTGTCTTACCAGACGCCGCTGTTCTGTCCTGCTGATACAGTGTATAACCAGCCAGCTGTATGTTGATAATGTTGACGTTCAGCCACGACTCCGTTAAGCATAAGATTTTCCCATTTTGAATGTCCCGTTCATAGTTTAATCTTCTGCGTAGGTCATCGATTTTATTTTCCAAAGATTGCACTTTTGCTAGCAGAATGGAAGGAAGTGTTGTTTTTTTTGATCGCCTACGAATACTCAGAAGGCAGCCTGCCCTCTGGCCCCTTTTTCTCTACCTTCTCTTTACGTAAATGATGGGGATCTGGGTCTGTTCCCGGGGAAGCAGTATATCATTCACGTCAGGCTCGTCGGACTCGTTAAAGGAAAAAAGGATTGTGCCAGTCCGTGGTGGGTAATTGCAGTTCTGATGTCCAGATGTTGTTTTCGGTCATAAGAGACGGTAACAGCAACATTATGTACAAAATACGTTTAAAAAAAAGTTACAAACAATGCAAAGAAACAAACAAAAAAACACAATTGGTTAGGAATACGTTAAACTTCAGACTTGTTTTCCGGGGCCATCTTTTTTCACCATCTACGTTGAGTCTTGCCAAGAACATCTCTTAGCCATGGTATATTGGCCATAAGCTTCGACCACTCGTGCCTTATTTCTTAAATATACCAATAAGAATGAGGGTTCCAAACCTCTCTGCCAATAACAGTTCATTATCTGTTTTTCACTCCCCACTCAGACCACTCCCAGACAGTCCTATCAAAATGGTTCATTGAGAAATGTTTCTTTGCTAAGAAGCTATTTTTGTTAATTTTTTATAATTTTAATTTAAAACAATCACAGTAAGGTACTTAATTGTTACCCAGAAATAATTTGATATAGATAAAAACGCTGCATTGCACCTTTACACATTTTGCCATGGGGCAGGGAAAAACATTGCAGTTTTACAGTTAATTTCCTGCAATTCTACCCATTTTGTAATGACTTATGCCATGTTTATATGATATCTGAGTGACAGTGACTAACACAATCAATGGGGCCCCCCTTGAGGTCAGGGCCCCTGGGCATGTGTATGGTTGGTATTTGGCCATGATTACTACAAGTTTAGATAGCTGGCTAGACTAAATACCAATAAAACATTGTTAGCTGGATAATTGAGTGAGGGTCAGTGACTGACATTATAAGAGAAAAACTGCTAATGCACAACCACATTTCGAAATTGCACCTGGTGCAATCTACTATTCTTAAAGCTGCAGGGTTGCCTAGTGGTTAGAGCGTTGGACTAGTATCCAGAAGGTTGCAAGTTCAAACCCCCGAGCTGACAAGGTACAAATGTGTCCTTCTGCCCCTGAACAGGCAGTTAACCCACTGTTCCTAGGCCGTCATTGAAAATAAGAATTTGTTCTTAACTGACTTGCCTAGTTAAATAAAGGTCAAAAAAAGCAACTTTTTGGGTGGTGACCAAATAAATCCACATAGAAATGTGGATTCACATTGAAAGCAATGATTCTCTACACTAGACATAGCTTGTCATTCACATTGAAAGCAAGTCTAAGAAGAGGTAGATCTGTTCTATGTGCGCTATTTCTATTTGTCCCGTGCTTAAATTTGGTATTTGCATCGTTTCCCTCCGGTTTTGTACAACACCTTCAAACAGCTGAAAAGACAGTATTTTTGGTAACTGAAAAGATATTGCACAGCGGTTTAGAGGGTACAATGATTCTCTACACTAGACATAGCTTGTTTTGTCACATATATATATAATTTCAGTTTATATAAATATATATAATATATATAATTGGTTAGGGCCCCTTAAGTGACCACTTATTTCGCTTATGCCTGGAAAACCGTCCCTTCACACACACACGTTTCCACCAGAGTCAGACACCAGCAGTTTTTATACATTTAACTTGATGATCCTGAATCATATCATATGTCTGTCCACTGTGTTCTTTCTGCATTGCCTACGAACACGGAACTTCAGCGCGTTAGAAATCAGAATCCAACACCCCTTCATGATCTGTAAAACCCCGTCCATGTCATTTTTCTCTCATCCAATGTGCTTCCAAACTTGCAAGAACTACCCAATAGAATGTGTTCTTTATTGCAAGACGTATGTCATGATTGGATAATTGTACTGTCACTTTAACCTAACCACGCACCTTGCATGCCTTGGCTACACTTCAGAAATCTGAAATTGGTGGTTTGACGAACTGGCCTGTACTGTGTGTCTACATTAGTTAGGCAGTTGTCAATGTAACGTTCTAACCTTTATAACGACATAGCTAATCACTGTATCCAACGTCGCTTGCGTTTCGCATCCACGAGTCAAGAGGCACCAACAGAGGATATGCCAGCCAAGCCAAGGTGGAAGTAGCTAAAGTAACCATATCAACAGACAAGACGGGCTCCAGACTGGGGACTATCTTTAGGGGACAGGGGTAAAACAAAACTGATCGGATTGGGAATCTGACAGCAAACTGACCAGCTAATAATGGAAATTGTTATCTGTCGGTAAAATAAGCGTTTACCACGTGTAACCTTATTTCAATGGGTCTAGTAGCTAGCGACAAAGAAAGCCTATATATAGGGTACCAATACGTTATCTGGTGTAGTAGCGCCTAGGATTAGCAGTTAACGCGTAGCAACTACGTTGAATTGCATTGGATATCGCTAGATTAACGTTTGAATACAGTATTTTATATATACATAATTAAGATCCATAATCAAGATGTATCATTAGCATGGCGATAGTTGCTTTGTAGTGTGTCTGACTAGCACTTTCAGTGCAAGCAACGAGCCAAACCAGTTTTGGTTCATCTGTGTTAGCGCAGTCGGGTTGCTAATGCGTTAGCTAACTACTGTAGGTTTACGATTTGGTGGATAAATACACTTTTCTATCTATCTTGAAACGATTCAGGGCCCACCAGAATCGCTCAGATAATGACACTGGACTCGTTAGATAGCTAAATAATTTGTCACTTGCATGCTTGGCTAGTGTTTGTCCACGTTTGCTGTTGCATTTAGGCCACGTCGCTGCAGATGCATTTCATCCACTGACAGCGTCGTTGGATGAATGCAAACAAGACAGGCGACAACTGTGCGGAAGAGGGAAGACGCGTGAATAACTATTCCCCGAAGCTAACTTAATGCAAGAAACTCGTTTGGGGTTTGCTAAAAATGCTTTCTTTATAGACTTTCTCAGTGGCTGTATTTTTGCCGTAATTGAACGGCATGTCACCTACCCAATTTGTTAACCAGGGGAAGCATCGGCTTTTTTAGTTTTCTATATCAATTATCGAATACATTCTGAAATGGTTGGCTTTGGCGCAAACCGACGAGGAGGCCGTCTCCCTTCCTTCATCCTGATCGCGCTGATGGTGATCATTGCCATACTGTCTTTCAACTACTGGACTGTGTCCAACAAGCAAGGGCACCTATTGGACGAGTTGGCGGAGGTGCAGACACAGGTGAAGCGGACCGACGCGGCGCGCAGTCGACTGGAGAAGCGCAACTCGGAGCTGATGGTGCAGGTAGACACGCACAGGAAACATATCGATCAGAAGGACGGAGATAACAGCATGCTGGAGGGCAAGCTGCAAGCTCGCGAAGCTCTCGTCAAAAAGTGTACGGATGAAAAGGTGGGTAGGACTCGATACTGGATCACTTAATCCATCCGTAGTACCTATGATTCATAATTCCTGCAGATCTCAGGCTTATTAACTAACTGTGCATAGGTTTGGCAGGTGGAAAGCAGCCTTGCACCTGCATCCTATTGTTGTATTACAGTGGAGGGCAAAACCAATGTCAACCTAGTGACACCTACCAACATGGGTAAAGACTGAGCAGTTGAAAGTGGGTTGACGTGTACCTAAGTGACTGCCTTTTTTATTGACTTCCTAGTTCATGGAATGAGTCTTGATGTAATTTTAAATGTAGGTTAAACTAAAATACTGTTTATGAATTTATCTACTTCAGCTGTGATACCCATCAATCTTTGAATCTCAGAGGTGATTTCAAAAGCCATATCATGTAACAGCTTAACTCATTTTTCCCCCCATCACAAAAGTGCCTGCTAACCTGGCATTGCAGTTTGCACATTGTTTATTGGTGTGTATTTGTGCACTTATATTAGTCATTTTACATGAGGTAGTTTCCCTCCCTGCAGACATGGGGGTTATGAGTCCCAGCTGGGTCCCCTCTGCAAGGGCCCATCTGTGTGCCCAGTGCTGGGGACCAGCCTCTTTTTACCCTTACAGCCTCAATGTATGCTTACGTGCCTCACCAGATTGCATAGGAGGCGTGGAACAGCTGAGGGGGAGGGCCTACCTTTCATTAGCATTCTGCCGTACCCACACGGATGTTTGCTCTTCGGATTGTGTGGGCTAGCCATGCCCAAACCGGATTGTATATTTTAATTACAGCTCATTTCCTGAATGTTAATGGTGTCCAACAGTGCAAATCCTCTGTTCAACATGAGGGATGTCGTATTGTAAAGCCAATCCCAGATTTTCCCCAGCGTTATCTACTCTTTGTCCCGTATCAGGATCTAATTTTCTGATGTTACCAGTGTTAGGGTTTGGTCAGTGTCATCCTTAGTCCAATTGTGATTATGTACCCATAAAACATGACTCTATTGCGCCCTCCCCCATATATATATATATTTTTAAATGACTCTGTTGTGAAATTGAATGCAACTGGATGAATCATGATGAAATATAATGTTAAAAGCCTGGACAAAGGCTAAGTGCAGGCAATGGCAAATCTTTTCTAATATTCCTTTCTGGTGGAAGGGCAGGGCAGAGCAGGTTCGTTTGTGTCTGTCTGTGTGGCGAACACATGATGGAGCAGCAGTGACTGTCTGATGAGGAACATGCTGTCTTACCATAGTGTGCTAGGTTATAGGCCTAGATCATGGGTTGGATAGAAGCAGTCTACAGTCTTCAGAATTGATTAATAATTGCTTTATTTCCCTCATAAAATAATAGAAAAATTAACTAGATAAATTGGTGGGACTTACTTTAACTCTTTACAAGTATTTTTGTGGAAGAAGTTTTAAATGTTTTACTTAAGCCAAAGCAGTTAAATATATATTCAAAGTTACATTTTGTAAAATAATTGGTCTTGCTTTGATAGACTAAACTATCAACCTTATTACTTTGGATTGTGAGGCAGTTAGATCCCATATTTCATCACAAATAACTATACTGACTAGCCTATTGCACTTTTTTTCTGCTGTCTTACTACAACACCACAGTGTATATGCAAACTGTAATTATAGAGTACAAAAAAACAAGGAGGCATTGTTGAAGTTTAAAATAAATGTAAAGCTGCAATATGTAACTTTTTGGGTGACCCTGACCAAATTCACATAGAAATTAGTTATAGATTTGTCATTAAAACAAGTTTAAGAAGTGGTAGATCGGTTCTATGTGCGCTATTGCTATGGTTCCCATTCTTAAGTTAAGTTATTTAGCATCTTTTACTTTCGGTTTTGTACACCAGCTGAAAATACAATATGTTTGGTTATGGAAAATGTATTTCACAGCGGTTTAGATGGTACAAAGGTTCTCTACACTATACTGGCTTATTTTGTGATTGGTTGTAGTTATTGCTGTTTTGATTTCAGATTTGAATATCGGAGAAGTAGACCAGGGTGTCATACCCTTTAACTTTTGATCTATGTTGCGTTGTTGGGAAAAGTGGTCTAGGTAGCTGATTTGTCAAAAGTCACATTTGCTCATTGGGTGTTTCTCAAAATGCATACCTCCATGCTCTGAGCACGGGAGGGTCAGACTATGAGTCCAAATCAATGTATGTGAAACGGAGCACTTTTCGAATGCGTACTCCGTTTGTACCTATTTTTAAGCATGCATCGACGCAAGCTTCAACTGAAAGAATGCACAAATGTGACGCAACCACGTAAAACAATTATGCAACATTTCTTGAAATTAATAGCGGTCGTTAAAATGCACTCTGACTTCAGAATGAAATGTTGCTTATTCACATCTTATATGTTGCCTGACTATGTTTTATATATTTATCTTGATATGTTAATAAATACACTGCTCAAAAAAATAAAGGGAACACTTAAACAACACAATGTAACTAAGTCAATCACACTTCTGTGAAATCATACTGTCCACTTAGGAAGCAACACTGATTGACAAATTTCACATGCTGTTGTGCAAATGGAATAGACAACAGGTGGAAATTATAGGCAATTAGCAAGACACCCCCAATAAAGGAGTGGTTCTGCAGGTGGTGACCACAGACCTTCTCAGTTCCTATGCTTCCTGGCTGATGTTTTGGTCACTTTTGAATGCTGGCGGTGCTTTCACTCTAGTGGTAGCATGAGACGGAGTCTACAACCCACACAAGTGGCTCAGGTAGTGCAGCTCATCCAGGATGGAACATCAATGCGAGCTGTGGCAAGAAGGTTTGCTGTGTCTGTCAGCGTAGTGTCCAGAGCATGGAGGCACTACAAGGAGACAGGCCAGTACATCAGGAGACGTGGAGGAGGCTGTAGGAGGGCAACAACCCAGCAGCAGGACTGCTACCTTGGCCTTTGTGCAAGGAGGAGTAGGAGGAGCACTGCCAGAGCCCTGCAAAATGACCTCCAGCAGGCCACAAATGTGCATGTGTCTGCTCAAACGGTCAGAAACAGACTCCATGAGGGTGGTATGAGGGCCCGACGTCCACAGGTGGGGGTTGTGCTTACAGCCCAACACCGTGCAGGACGTTTGGCATTTGCCAGAGAACACCAAGATTGTCAAATTTGCCCCTGGCTCCCTGTGCTCTTCACAGATGAAAGCAGGTTCACACTGAGCACATGTGACAGAGTCTGGAGACACCGTGGAGAACGTTCTGCTGCCTGCAACATCCTCCAGCATGACAGGTTTGGCGATGGGTCAGTCGTGGGGTGGCATTCCTTTGGGGGGCCGCACAGCCCTCCATGTGCTCGCCAGAGGTAGCCTGACTGCCATTAGGTACCGAGATGAGATCCTCAGACCCCTTGTGAGACCATATGCTGGTGCGGTTGGCCCTGGGTGGTTCCTCCTAATGCAAGACAATGCTAGACCTCATGTGGCTGGAGTGTGTCAGCAGTTCCTGCAAGAGGAAAGCCTTGATGCTATGGACCGCCCGTTCCCCAGACCTGAATCCAATTGAGCACATCTGGGACATCATGTCTCGCTCCATCCACCAATCCACAGACTGTCCAGGAGTTGGAGGATGCTTTAGTCCAGGTCTGAGAGGAGATCCCTCAGGAGACCATCCGCCACCTCATGAGCATGCCCAGGCGTTATAGGGAGGTCATACAGGCACGTGGAGGCCACACACACTACTGAGCCTCATTTTGACTTGTTTTAAGGACATTACATCAAAGTTGGATCAGCCTGTAGTGTGATTTTCCACTTTAATTTTGAGTGACTCCAAATCCAGACCTCCATGGGTTGATACATTTGATTTCCATTGATCATTTTTGTGTGATTCTGTTGTAAGCACCTTCAACTATGTAAAGAAAAAAGTATTTAATAAGACTATTCCATTCATTCAGATCTAGGATGTTATTTTAGTGTTCCCTTTATTTTTTTGAGCAGTGTACATGCTGTGTTAATTTTGGTATGATTACCTGCCTACAATACCCACTGTAGTATGTGTAGATTGCAAGCCCATAGTAAGTCAATGGGGCTAACTGGCAAGCTACTACTGTTAGCTAGCCATATAGCCACAAATAATTGTTAGCTAGCTAGCTACCTACAAAGATTGTACATCTACCTTGCATAACATAGTTTTAAGTCATGTTGCCTGTTGAACTAGCTGGCTAGATTTATTATGATTCACATATAACTAGCTCATACGTAAAAGGTTTGCTTTGCGTATGTATCTTGCTTAGTTTCTATTGTTCTATTGTTCCATTGTCTTGGCTGGAAGAAGGTTCAGTGGATGTGGAGGTGCAGTGAGTGCTTCTCAAATGTAATGTTTTATGCGTTCTCCACACGTGTCCTCACAAGAACGTACTTAAGAGAACATCCTGAGAGAATGCACTTGAGTGTGGCGCACGGTAGCATGCATATTGAGAAACAATAATTTTCTCATGCTTAGACTGTGCTCCCCCATTGTTATAATTTGAATGTTCTGAAAAGTTTCATGGCAGTTAATTCAACAGTAGAAAGTTAGCTCAATTAGTTTGTTACTAAGATGGCTATACCTCTTGATTGGTAGTAGATATTTCTATTAGAGGTCGGCCGACTAATCGACATGGCTGATTTTAATTAGTGCCGATTTTTCAAGTTTTCATAACAATCCTTAATCTGCCTTTTTGGATGCCAATTATGGCCGATTTACATTGCAATCCACGAGGAAACTTCTCGGCAGGCTGACCACCTGTTACGCGAGTGCAGCGTCAAAAGGACCTTGTCGCTGCAGTGAGCCAAGGTAAGTTGCCAGCTAGCATTAAACTTATCTTATAAAAAAATCAATCTTCACTTAATTACTAGTTAACTACACACGGTTGATGATATTTCTAGGTTAACTAGCTTGTCCTGCGTTGTATATAATCAATGCGGCGCCTGTTAATTTATCATTGAATCACAGCCTACTTCAACTTTGCCAAACGGGAGGGTGGTTTAACAAAAGCGCATTTGCAAAAAAGCACAGTCGTTGCACAACTGTAAATAACCATAAACATCAACCTTTCTTAAAATCAGTACACAGAAGTATATATTTTTTTAGACCTGCATATTTACTTAAAATAAATGCATGTTAGCAGGCAATATTAACTGGGAAAATTGTCACTTCTCTTGCGTTCAGTGCAAGCAGAGTCAGGGTATATGCAACAGTTTGGGCCAGCTGGCTCGTTGCTAACTGTGTTTCTTCCTAACGAAGATTGTAATTAATTTGCCTGAATTGTACATTATTATGACATAACATTGAAGGTTGTGCAATGTAACAGGAATATTTAGACTGATGGATGCCACCCGTTTGTCAGTATGGAATGGTTCCGTATTTCACTGAAAGAATAAACGTTTTGTTTTCGAAATGATAGTTTCTGGATTTGACCATATTAATGACTAAAGGCTTGTATTTCTGTGTTTATTATAATTAAGTCTATGATGTGATAGAGCAGTCTGACTGAGCGGTGGTAGGCAGCAGCAGGCTTGTAAGCATTCATTCAAACAGCACTTTACTGCGTTTGCGAGCAGCTCTTAGCAATGCTTGAAGCACAGGGCTGTTTCTGACTTCAAGCCTATCAACTCCTGAGATTAGGCTGGCAATAAAGTGCTTATAAGAACATCCAATAGTCAAAGGTATATGAAACACAAATGGTATAGAGAGAGAAATAGTCGATGCTTCATAATTCCTATAATAATAATAATTATTGTAAAGTGGCTGTTCCACTGGATGTCATAAGGTGTATGCACCAATTTGTAAGTCGCTCTGGACAAGAGCGTCTGCTAAATGACTTAAATGTATAACTAAAACTTCTTAACTGGGAATATTGAACCGCCAGCTTTCAAATGTTCTTAGCAAGGAACTTAAATGTTAGCTTTTTTTACATGGCACATATTGCACTTTTACTTAATTCTCCAACACTGTTTTTGCATTATTTAAACAGTTTTCATTACATATTTGAGACTAAAGAGATTTTATGTATTATATTAAGATAAAATAAGGGTCCATTCAGTATTGTTATTGTCATTATTACACATAGATATCTATCTATGTATCGGCCTATTAGTCGGTATCGGGTTTTTTTGGTCCTCCAATAATCGGTCTCTGCGTTGAAAAATCATAGTCAGTCGATCTCTAATTTCTGTTCTTATTTCCAGATTTGAATAGCAGAGAAGTGGAGGAAGATTTCATACCCTCTTAACTTTTTCTCAGTTCGGAAAGATGTCCTTATTATATTATTATATTATAAAGAGGTCAAAACCGCAGTTTAAAAAATGATACAAAAAGTTGATGTTGATACTAAAACATCTGTATCATTAGATATGTACAATATATTTTTGTTCTGATTACCACATTTTGTTTAAAAATATATATTTTTATATATTTACAGACAGACACACACAAAAGGTTGCTGATGCAGATACTAAAACAGCTGTATTGTTTAATCTCTACAAGATATTTCTGTTCCAGATTTGAGTAGCAGAGAAGTAGACAAAGCTGTCATGCCCTATAACATTTTGTCAAATGTATTGGTAAAGTGGTCAAAGTAGCTGATTTGTGTGAAAAGTGACATTGTTTACAGTAAATGTGAAGTCATGATGCCACAATGGGGTGCTTTGACTTTTTCCACATTTTGTTGTTATAAAGTGGGATTAAAATGGATTTAATTGTCTTTTTTTGTTTGTTTACGATTTACACAAAAATACTCAGTCAAAGTGGAATAAAAATTATAACATTAATGAATACTTACCTTGACTTGATAAGTATTCAACCCCCTGAGTCCGTACATGTTAGGATCACCTTTGGCAGTGATTACAACTGTGAGTCTTTCTGGGTATGTCTCTTAGAGCTTTGCACACCTGGATCATAGTATATTTGTACAATTTATTCTTCAAGCTCTGTCAAGTTGGTTGTTGATCATTGCTAGACAGCCATTTTTAAGTCTATTCAGTTTCTTTTGATCCTTAAACTCCCTAGTTATTGCCGATGACAAACGTACCCATAACATGATGCAGCCACCACCATGCTTGAAAATATGAAGTGGCACTCAGTGATATGTTTGGGGCAAATCCAACAACAACACTTTGTATTCCTTACAAAAATAAAAATAAATTGGCACATTTTTATGCAATTTTACTTTAGTGCCTTACTGTTCTGGAATATTTGTATTCTGTACAGTCTTCCTTCTTTTCAATCTGTCATTTAGGTTAGTATTGTGGAGTAACTAAAATGTTGTTGATCCATCTTCAGTTTCTCCTATCACAGCCATTAAACTCTAACTGTTTTAAAGTCACCATTGGCCTCATGGTGAAATCTCTGAGCGGTTTCCTTCCTCTTCGGCAACTGAGTTAGGAAGGACGCCTGTATCTTTGTAGTGACTGGGTGTATTGATGCACCATCCAAAGTGTAATTAATCACTTCACCATGCTCAAAGGGATATTTTCACCCATCTACCAATGCGTGCCCTTGTTTGAAATGTACTACTCGGTTAAGGTACCTTACACTTATTTGTATGTGTGGGGTACAGACATAAGGTAGTTATTTCAATCCTATTAAACACTATTATTCCACACAAGTGTCCATGCCAGTTATGTGACTTGTTTTTTACTCCTGAATTTATGTAGGCTTGCCTTAACAAAGGGGTTGAACTCTTGACTCAAGACATTTCAGCTTTTCATTTTTAATTAATAAAAAAAAGTAAACATAAAACCACTGATATTGTGTGTAGGCCAGTGACACAAAATCGAAATATAATCAATTTAAAAATCAGGCTATAACAACAAAATGTGGAAAAAGTCAAGTGGTGTGAATACTTTCTGAAGACACTAAACATTTAATGAAATATATATATATCATGTTCGTACTGCTGAAGGATAGAGAAGCAACACAATATAAATGTCATTGAGGTGTTTTGCTTTAATGTCTCGGTCTCCACATCTGCAGTGTGCTTTGTGCCTAGAAAGAGTACTGTTATTTTCCACACAGCAGATTTGGTGGAGAGACTGTGAACCACTCGGTGTCTTTCTCTTCAAGGAAGGTGACAGCATGAAGCTTTTATCTCCACAATGGCTGACATTGATGCTGTAATTACTGACACTCCTCTTCTGTGCATTCTGCCTCATTAAAGTTCTGAGCTCCTCTTTCCCTCCCTCCCCTCTCTGTGTGGATTTGATTCAAGCTCTTGGATCTCCCTGGAGAATCCACCCCTGTGATTTGATTGATGGCCAGTGACAACTGATGGGGACGTGAATCTCATTTGTGGTGGAGTTTGTTTCTGGGACAGTCATATAGGGTTGCCTGACTGGATACTATTCCCTCATTAGCCTATAAATAACAGTTCCTTCAGCCACTATGCCACACCGCTATAAAATGTTTAGTGACTGGGTCAATGGAGCTATCAGAGAGAATCAGCTTTGGGAGAGACTAGTATTGGATTGCACACGTGGTTACTTGCTACCTGGGAAGGGTAATCCCAGCCGGGCATCCCCTTGGTGTCTGCACCATGCTCAAATCGATTTGGTTTCTCCGGGCTGGGGTTGATGTTTTTTGTCTTTTTGATGTTCATTTCATGCATTGAGGGTGTAGAATACAGTAGGTCTATGAATCTCCTAGGTTTGATGGTCCTTTGCCAGTGTTTCTAGCAGCTGGGATCTCCTGTCCTTACACTGGTGACAGTTTTGCTCATTCTGAGTGGTTGTTTGGCTGGGCTGTAGAGACTTAGTCAGACCCCAGATAAGAGATGGCATAATTGGGTGGAGGGCAGAGAGGGGCCTGTCTGGATCAGTCGGGCTCAGGAGGACAGAACTCTCGTCTGACAAATTCTCACTTCGTCTGCGGCCTCTCAGCCATGGACATGACTGGACCTATGGCCTGTGCTGGATTTTTGGACAGCTTTCAATTAGATATACTTTGGTGTATTCAAAAAGGTGGCACATCACATTTGCAATAACCATATCTAACAAGTATTATTGTTCTATATAGTGAATGCATTTACTTTGCATGGTGGAGGATAACAAGTATTAAGCTGTGCATGTGCAGCAGCCCCCTCTGCGACAAGCACTGTCAATGAGGAGCACTGCGATGATGGCTCCCTCTTCAGGTCACTGGGCAACACTGGGAGCTGAGCCTTCTTTTATTGTGGTCAAGGTAGGGGGAGGGGAGAGACACGGGACAAAGGAAAGCAAACTGGACAAATGAGGATTTCGTCTCCTTTTGAAACAACCATTGCACAATTTAGACATGAAACTGAACGCAGGATGTATGCATAAATTAAGCTCACAATGCCTTTATAATAAATCCAGATATAGCATGCTTTTTATTTATGTTGAGCACAGAACACATACCTACTCTTATTTGGTGTAGCATAATGTTGCCACACCCTCGTCTCTTTTTACAGTGTTCTATTATGTTCAATACAAAACTGTATACAGCTCAGGTGTGTGTGGTCACGTAGGCTTATATTTGTCAAATGTGGGCATATGGATACAGATACCAGACATGTAGACACTTCATGTTCTCTGTCCCTCTAAGCATGCACAAATAGTGCCCCAGAGATGGCCTTCGTTCCTGTTTCTCTCCCAGCTGCATTTCACATTCACCACATCCCCTCAGTCTCCTGAGATCAAACGCCTGCACCCCTCCCGCTGTTTCCTAAATCTACCTCAAAGCCACAGCCGCTCTCCTCTGGTTGCGGCAACAAAAACCCGTAAGATTGAATTGTCTTTTTGTACATGTATGAAAATAAATTGAATAACCCCATAGCCAGTCAGTGTGTCATAATGTAATGGGCCAATAGCGCATTGTTCTGACTAAGGTGGTTTCACTCGAAGCAGTCTGGGGGTGTATTATGAATTTCCCAATGCACAAAAGAGCAGTCAGAGAAAGTCAATCGAAAATCAATCCAGTTTAATTACAAGTTGCAACAGGGAGACACCTCGAACACAGAAGCAGAGAAAATGTCTAACGGGCCTTCTCTGAGACAGCCCTTAATCCTAAACAGGACCCAATTGTTCTGTAAACCCGAGAAGCTATTAGGAAGTCAACTAAAGGCATGGACTTGGTCAGCTGCTACAGAATACAATCGTAATCGGTGTCGTCCAGTCTGGCATCAATCGCCATCAACAGATATGACTTTGATCCATAACATACAGCATCCAGTTTAGGGCATCAATCCAAGTGTCACGAAACACTAGAAACCATTTCAAATCAAATTGTGTTAGTCACATGTGCTGAACACAACAGTGAAATGCTTCATTACCAGCACCTAACCAACAATGCAGCTTAAAAAATACAAATAAGAAATAAGTAGTTAAAGAGAAGCATTAAAATAACAATAGCGAGACTATATACGGGGTACCGGTACAGTCTATGTAATATGTACATGTAGGTAGTTACTATGCATAGATAGTAGCAGCAGTGTAAAAGAAGGGAGGGGGTGCAATGCAAATAGTCTATTACAGAAAGAGATTGTTTAGCATATTCATACATCTTAAATATTCCTTTTACAGTGAGCCATAGATGTGTTCAGCTTAGGTCTCTATCAGGCTTCATTATGAAGGCTGTGGTCTGTTCTGACTGCCTCAGCCTGGCTGTCCCCTAGGATCTCTCATCCATCTAATCTGACTCGATATCTGGCTGCAGATGGTCCTCCAGTCACTCGGCTGGTCAGACGCAATGAATGAGATGGGAGTCTTTTGCAAGCAGACTTTTCACTCAACAGAACCTTTATGCAGCTAGATATCTCTACTGTTGCCGAGCTGACATTTGAAATACTATTGCATCGGAACATAGTATAAAAAGGATATATTTCCAGTTAGGCTAGTTCAGCCATGTAATGCTTTAGATGTCCTGTTCAACCGGTTGTATTTGGCCTTAGGAGTGTTACGTACGCTTCTTGGAGGGAATGCAGCACACTGCTACATCTCAACTCCCCGTGTAGTGACAATTGTATTTGATCGTAGGTGCGGGGAAGAACGACAGAGGCAGCGAGAAATACCATATACAGGGAATTTATTATTCCTTAACACGGTAATGTGGGGAAAAGGGGTTGGACGGAACCAAAGTAAGTTAGTCCCCTCTCCTACCTTACCTGCCTTCCCACCTAACCTTAAGCACCACCTGGCGCACTAACCAAAATACAGGGGGTGGTCCGCCCAGGTCTTACCTAGTGTGCCTAGACATATTAAATACGACGGGTTATGTATGCCCACAGACCTCTCTCCTAAACACTCCCAAGATGCCTTCCCCCCTGGGAACAAATGAAAGAATACTTTAAGTGAAATTGACGCCCTATTGGCATACACATACCTCCTGAAGGAGTGGCTACAAAATAATATCAACAAAACCTTTACTGCCCGCCACAACAACCAACACAGGACATAAAAAATAAGCTATTTTCTCTGACAAAGGAACACTGGTTTTTATCAAGCTGGAGAAGGAGTTGGTAATTGACGAGACAGCTGTATCCCCTGAAGAAGGGGGGGGGGTCAGAGCTCCAATCAGCGATGGGGTCAACCAGTCAGCTGCTTCAGGAATCCAGGAAGCCATTTCCTGAAATGCCCACACTTGCAAACCCACAACAACACAGAAACTGGGGAACGTAACAATGAACATAAAGGGTTCTGGTAACAAAGCGTTCTGGTGACCTTTCCTCAGACTGATGTTCTTTTCTCTCCTTTCCAGATGAAGGTGCAGGGTGATGTCACAGCACAGATGTCAGAGATTGTGAGGCTGAAAGGTAAGAGCAGACACTGGCCAGCAGAGGGCACATTTCTGTTGGAGTCTTGTGGCTAGGCTAGCAGAAAGCAGTATGGGCTTGTATTAACATAGATGGAGTCTGGAGCAGTAACAGCAGTTTGCTTAATGCTGTTAAAACATCTTATCTCAAGTCCCCCGTGTGCCAAGTGAACTCTAATGCATACAGATTTGCAATGTTGTCAATCCTAGTTTCTTTATTGAACGATTGTTCCACACTAACGCTGTAGCCTAATATCACTACATGGTTAAATGCATTTGTTCATAGAATATGAACCCTAAGGTTATAATGTGTGTTATTTGGGTGGGTGTAGAGCAGCTGAAGGAGCTGAAACAGGAGTTTATGAGGCAGGAGATCCAGCTGAGGGAGGTGAAGAAGAACAGCACCAACCTGGAGAGGAAGCTGGAGTATGAGAGGTACAGAGAATGAACTCAACACATCTTTCATGTTTTTGCTCTAGGCTCTCAGTCACAAAAGTTCAGGTTATGATGACTATCGCACCAATATAGCCATTGGTGTGAATTCTGACAAGCTTCGTTGCTTTTCTCTCTGAATTTTGTTTGTTTGTGTGTATGATAGCTTGCAGTGTGGGCGTCAAATCACACAACTAATGGACGAGTATGAAGAAGCTAAAAAGACCCTGGAAGAGGAGGCGGTGAAGCTGAGAAAGGTGAGGCTCTGTCAGAGCACTTAGTCATGGTGTCCCTGCCTTTCCTTTCCTTCCCCTGTAACGTAAGTTGTCTACCACCCCCTGCTGGTGTTCATAGATCATACACTCCGTGGATTATCCTTTGCTGGGGATGTCAGCAGCTCTGCACTTAGTCATTGTGACTTTTTTAAAAACTTACCCAGCAATAGTAAAGGTGATTATATTCATCTCTCCCCTCTGTCTTTTTCTCTGTCCCACCCGCCCGCCATCTGCAGAGTGTGCTGGATAGCAGGAAGGTCGGAGCTGCAGAAGGAGGGACTGAGGTGGAGACCGCAGGAGAGCACCCAACTGTGGCCACACACCGAGACACTGACCTCAAAGGTAACATACAACCAGCTCATATTGCCACGTTCTGCCTCTGTAAAGTTTGAGGTAACCCACCCTCTCCCTCCACCCCATCCATTCTTCTCTCTCTCCCTCCTGGGATAGAAGGTTTGGGCAAGCCTGGCAGTGATGCTGGCATGCCTGGTATTGAGGACAGTGAAGTGGGAAAAATAGATGATGTGCAGTTTGGTGAGTATTTATTCTCTCTGGTTATTCTACTTTTGATAACGATTCTGTCAGTAAGATTGGTGTCAAATTTCAACTGGAACTGTCCTCCCCTCTCATTCTCTCCAGCCCTGAAGAAGCCAGCCATCACCCAGAACCACATAGAACCTGATACTGGGTTAAGAGAGGTGGGGGCCGGTATGGGAGCGGGGGCAGGTGAGGGGGCTGGTCGAGACCTCTCTCTGGACCTGCCTGTGCTCCAGATCCAGGACAAGGTCCTAGGGTTGGGGAAGGAGGGACGAGCGGGGGCCCTCCAGCAGCAGCCCCCCCAGGCGGTGGCAGACAGACCCATCCTCTTTGATGAGGACAACAAGGCAGCCATCCAGGCTGATGAGTTCGGAGAGCAGCACAGACCGCTTAGAGGTATGTCGACTCACAGTCCACACAC